>NC_041387.1:241140093-241156829 GCF_002162155.2 Triticum dicoccoides | reverse complement strand
GATGAGGCAACAGAGGATAATCCCCTTGAGAAGCAATCTAAGCGCCGGCGTCAGCGGCACCGCTCTAAGCCCCGTCATAGAAAAAATAATGATACCGGCACAAGAGACAATAGCATTCCGGATGACGCCGAAGACGAAAACAATCCCGCCCAGCCAAGCTTTGATCAAGCCGGACGTGAGGATGGGCAAGCTAGCCCTGATAAACAGGCAATGGATAGAGACTCAGAGGATGACAATTACATGCCCCTCTCCGAAGACGAGGTAAGCCTCGAAGATGAAGAATTCATCGTGCCTGAGGATCCCGTCAAGTAGGAGCGATTCAAGCGCCTGCTTATAGCCACTGCAAAAATCCTGAAGAAAAGCAACAACAGCTTCAAGTTAATCAAGATCTGCTAACTAATTAATGGACCGAGGTCCTGGCAGTCGAGGAATACGGACTCGAGCGCCCAACCAAAAGTTACCCAAAGCACAGGTTGTTACCTCAATTCGAGGAGGAGGCACCAGAGCCTACACTACCAACGCAGGATGCGGCTGACCGGCCACCTCGTGGCCGAGACAAAAGCGGTGTATCAGCCCGAACACCAGCCCGCACCCCGTCGCCAAACAAACAAAAATACAAAGGCCCGGGGCTACACACATGACCTGCGAGACGAATTGGAAAACAAAGCAGGACAGTCAAGATCGATCTACGGATCATGGGGGCACGCCACAACGCGTGACAATGACCGCCACACCGGATATACTAAATACAAATCTGGCCGGGCCGAATACAACAGACCTGACTCAGTTGACCTGCATTGTGATGTAGCCCGGCATAGAGGCGCCGCACACCCCCTATGCTTCACTGACGAAGTAATGGAGCATGAATTCCTAGAAGGGTTTAAGCCCATGAATATCGAGCCCTACGATGGGACTACAGACCCCGCGGTATGGATAGAAGATTTCCTTCTCCACATTCACATGGCCCGCGGTGATGACCTACATGCCATAAAGTACCTCCCCCTAAAACTCAAGGAACCGGCTCGGCATTGGCTGAATAGTTTGCCAGCAAACTCCATTGGAAGTTGGGAGAACCTGGAAGACGCATTCCTGGATAACTTCCAGGGCACTTATGTGCGACCACCGGATACTGATGATTTAAGTCACATTACCCAATAGCTTGGAGAGTCAGCCAGGAAATTCTGGACTCGGTTCCTAACTAAAAAGAACCAAATTGTTGATTGTCCAGATGCCGAAGCCCTAGCGGCCTTTAAGCATAACATCTGTGACGAGTGGCTTGCCCGACCCCTCGACCAAGAGAAGCCGAAGTCCATGGCAGCCCTAACGACACTCATGACCCGCTTTTGTGCGGGCGAACATAGCTGGTTGGCTCGTAGCAACAGCACAACAAGAAACCCTGGCACCTCAGACGCCAGAGATAGCAACAGTAAGCCCCGACACAACAAACACAAGCATCGCAATAATGGCAATAACGTCGAAGACACGGCCGTCAATGCCAGTTTTGGTGGCCCCAAGTCCGGTCAGCGGAAAAAGGCATTCAAAAGGAACAATCCAGGCCCGTCCAGTCTGGACCGCATACTCGACCGTCCATGCCAAATTCATGGCACCCCAGGAACACCAGCCAATCATACTAACAGAGAACGCTGGGTCTTCAAACAAACTGGCAGGTCAGGTGTCGAAAACAAGGAGAAGGGGTCGCAAAGCAATGACGATGACGAGGAGCCCCGGCCACCGAACACAGGAGGACAAAAGAAATTTCCCCCGCAAATCAAAACGGTGAACATGATAAACGCCACTCATATCCCCAGGCGGGAGCAGATGTGCACTCTTAGGGATGACGACACAACAGAGCCAGTCGCCCCAAAATATAAGCTATGGTCGTCCAGCCCGATCACCTTTGACCGTACGGATCGCCCGGCCAATACCAGTCAGGGCAATTCGGCCGCACTAGTCCTGGACCCAATAATTGACGGATTTCACCTCACACGAGTCCTTATGGACGGATGCAACAGTCTGAACCTGATGTATCAGGACACAGCGTGTAAGATGGGTATTGATCCTTCAATGATCAAACCCACCAAAACCACCTTTAAAGGTGTTATACCAGGTGTGGAGGCCTGTTGTACAGGCTCCATCACTCTGGAGGTAGTCTTTGGACCACCGAATAATTACCGTACCAAAGAGTTAATCTTCGACATTGTCCCTTTTCGCAGTAACTATCATGCACTGCTCAAACGAACCGCGTTTGCTCGATTCAACGCGGTGCCACATTATGCATACCTTAAGCTCAAGATGCCCGGCCCGCGCGGTGTCATAACAGTTAATGGCAAGGCCGAACGCCCCCTCCGTGCCGAAGAGTATATCGCAGCCCGACCAGTAGAAGTGCAGACTGACATTTTTCAATCGAACCTTCATTCAATAGCCAGACTCCCGGACATAGTCGAAAGAGTCCGAACTACTATGCCACAGGATAGCCCAGCTCATCAAGAGCTCAATTAATCACTCCGGCGGAAAGCGAAGACAATGCCAGGCCAGAGCACACAATACGATCTAACCGCCCCGCGGCACACAAACAACTTTTCGCACTTTCTTTGCAGGTCCACTTTTGTGTAGGCCACCACTGGCGATATGGCAACCAGACCCATGAGGGGACAAAAATACCAAGAAAGGAAATAGCTCGATTGCGTATGGGAATCCTTATGTATTCCTGTTGATGATTATCCGATCATTACCCGGATCCGCACACGGCTCCCCTCCCCCGATCACAGCAGGTTCTGACGTCATATTTATTTTTATCACACTATTTGTACTCATACGCATCGACGTATTATTCAATTGCAATATGTGGCCTTATATGACGCTTACTTGTTGCTTGTTCTTAATGATATTCTTTGTCAAATGGCATCCGTACACTATGATATGCCGTAATGTGCCAGGGGCCTCGTTGTACCCATAATATGGCAATAAAGTCCGAACACCCTCACGGTTGTTCGGCACCCCGAACTTATAGCATTATATGCATCGGCTCTGAATCATGTCTTGGGTCAATAGTTGGGTTTCCCGGCTCCTGTGCTTGCTACCCTACATTCCGCTATATCGGCTAGGGTAGTAAAGAGAGAACTACTGCGATTGCATCTCGGTTCTTCCGGACGAGCGCTCAGTAGAGAAAGCCGAAATTTGAGTGTCATGATACGGCGAGAGCTGGTCAGCTGTTCGAGAGGTTGCAAAATCTTTAAGGATTTCTTCCGCATTATGCGATAACTAATGCAGCGTGCGATGGATCGGCTTTTCTTCTGGTCGAACATACATACGACGATCTTCATGCGTGAAGGGATGGGAGGAAATAAAGGGCGGTAGATGATAATGCGAAAGGGCGCCGCGTCTGGCTTGATAGTAAAGCCAAAAAAAGACGCCCCAAGACAAGATACAATTGTTGGGAAGGGGACATGATCAATAGAACCTGGTTGGATCTGGGCTGGGATAGTGGCGCCCATTCCTAACCAGTTCTAAAAAGGTTCGCTCATGCTGGAGGTACTAACCACTTAGTGATCGGCCCGCTAGTTCAAGCAAATCCGAAGAGGTGTCATTTTCCCCGCTGCCAGGCTCCCACCAGAGAGAGATCCCATTTCCATTTTTCTAGAGCAAGCTGGAAGCGTCAGGTGCCTATAGAGCCCCTAGTGTGGTCTTCCGAACACCAGGGGCTGCGCCTACCTTTCTTTTGTCAAGCTCCTATGGCTAAGTGAGAGTGATAAAGCCTTATAGTCCGATTGCCTAGTTCGTTGCACTGAACACCTCCTTCAAGGACCCAAAATTGGGGTAAAGAGTGCTCAGATTTATCCCGAACACCCCTGTACTTCCTACATGGGGGCAGAAGCCGACGACTGGCCAACTCTCAGGATTAACATATAAAACAGCCGCACAGGAGGAAAAACTTTCAAATAACAGGCAATAAATAATAGAAACAGCATTGTTTAATATTAAATAGGACAACATGATTGTATTCATGGGAATATAATGTCATTGGCGCATTGCTCCGCCACAAGGCGGGATCCTTTCAAGACACTATCATAATATAACTCGGGCTTGTGGTGCTCCTTCCCCTCCGGCGGTCCTTCAGTCATCAGCTTTTCAGCATCCATCTTCGCCTAGTGCACCTTTGCGCGGGCGAAGGCCATTCGCGCACCCTCCATACAGACCGACCGCTTGATGACTTCAAGTTGGGGGCAGGCACTCACAAGCCGCTTCACGAGCCCGAAGTAGCTGCTTGGAGTCAGCTCGGCAGGCCATAGCCGGATAATTAAATCCATCATGGCTAGTTCGGCCGCCTTATGCAGTTTGATCAACTGTTTCAGCTGATTGGCAAAAGGCACCGGATACTTTGGTGCCAGATACTGCGACCAGAAGAGCTTCTCCGTAGTGCTCCTTTCTTCGGCCCGGTATAATTGGGAGGCATCAGATATGCTGTGTGGCAGCTCTGCAAACATCCTTGGAAAAATCCGAATTCAAATTAGTAAAACGTGATTTTCTCACTTCAAATACCTGCTTTGCATAGAAAAAGCCTTACCCTCCGCGATCTTCCTCGCCTCCTGGATTTCCTGCAGGGCGCCTTGGGCTTCCCCCCGGGCATCACATGCGGCTTGACGAGCTTGGGAGAGTTCGGATTCTTTCTCCGTTAAACTCTGCTCCAAGGTATCACATTTCTTCACGGCCTCTGGGAGCTCTTGCTCAGCTTCAATTACCCTGGCCTCGTGCTTTTTGCGAAGAGCCTTCTCTGCGGCTGCCTTCTTCTCGGCTTCGGCCACAGCTTTCTTAAGAGCCTCAATTTCGGTCGTCTCCCCTAGATCACATCATAAAAATATTTTCATCATACTAAATTATTCATTCGCGCTGAATACGAACAAGGTTTTTGCATACCTTGGTTATCCTCCGCCTGCTTCTTCACTCGGACGAGTTCTCCTTCGGCCCGCTCCAGACTCTGCTTCAGTCCGGAGACTTCCGCTGTATGAGAGGCGGCAGTCGCTACAGTCGTCTGCTTATAAAAAAGAGAGGGAGAGATGCCATAAAGTGAGTCTCCTGCGAACATATATTTGATCCTCTGTTCGGTTCTTTCTTTCACCGAACAGTGTACCAGGGGCTACTACCTATACTATGACACTCTTTGAAACCTCACAAAACATACATCAAATCCCGTTATAAGGCTGATGCAGGCTTCATTCAGTCCACTCTCAGCGGACTGAATCTTCTCAATCACCGCACCCATAAGGGCACGGTGTTCTTCAATGATGGAGGCGCTCTTCAGCGCCGCCGATGAAGTATCCGGCACCTCTGGTTGGACAGAGGTTGTCGGTGGAACAGGTGCACCCCCTCTAGCAGAGGGAGGCTGTCTGCCTGATTCTGGAGTCGTATCGGTCTCCGAAATTGTGTCCGGCTGGGGGCCGAATTCGAGATAGCTCCCGCCGTCGACGTCCATGGGAGCCTTTTCTCCCGTGTGTCTGGCCCCTGAAGTTTGACCTCCTGGCGCCGCCTTGACGATCTCCCCCCCCCCCTCCTTGGCCTGGGTCCCTCTGGGACGATACCTCGGTGCCATTCACGTGTTTTGGGGAAGGGGCATTCAGGGGTGTCCCGCTGTCAATAGCATTCGAGCCTAGTAAATCCTCCGATGAGGATTGTTCAGTGCGGGACCTCGCCGGACTGCAAAAAAAGTATGGCTCAATGATTAAAATATCATGCCATAGTGAGTTTGGATGCGCAAACATGTTCGAATTTTATATACTCATGAGTTCACTAGGGGCTGGGCCCTAGGATCCCACTCCGGGCTGCTATACGTAGTGGCGGTGGACTCCTCCGGAAGGGGAGTTTTCCCTTCTTAGGCGACTCGGCCTCCAAGGATGTGAAGACCGTCCTTTTCTTTCTTCCCCTCGCTGGGGAATGGCTTTCCTCCTCTTCCTTGTCTTCTCCGGAGGAGGAGCGGGCATCAGAGTCTTTGGATATTGTGTCCGAAGTGCCGCGGCGACGAAGGCCGCCCCTGGTCTCTTTGGCCTCCTCCTTGTCCTTCTTCTTCGGTGCCTTGTAGGGCGCAGGTACCAGCATCTTCATTAGAAGTGGGCCGGCCGGTTCTTCTGGCAGTGGAGCCGGACAGTAGATCTACCCCGCCTTCTTCGTCCAGCCCTAGGAGAGTTGTGGAAAACACATTAAGCATTTCCCTCAGGTTATGCAAATAAAACGCACGACTTACCAACATACAATGACTTACCAAACTTGCAGGACAGGACAATTGGTACCCACGGTCCTCGGCTAAGTCCGGCCACGATTTGCCGGACTTAAAGAGCACCTTCCAGCTATCTTTGTGCGAGGAGCCAAAGAACTCTAGTAGGGTCTGGTGCTTGGCCGGGTCGAATTCCCACAAATTGCAGGCCCTGTGTTGACAAGTAAGAATCCGGCAAACTAAAATCACCTGGACTACATTGACAAGTTTGATATTCTTGTCTTCCATATCCTTGACGCTCGTCTGGAGCACCGACAACTCATCGGACGAAGACCAGTTCAAGCCCTTCTTGGGCCAGGACGTAAGTCGCAGGGGAGCTCCGGATTGGAATTCGGGAGTTCCGGCCCATTTCGTGCCGCGCGGCTCAGTGATGTAGAACCACTATTGTTGCCATCCTTTGACAGAATCATTGAAAGTACCTGATGGCAATGTAACGTTGGGAATCTTGCTCACCATGGCACCTCCGCACTCAACGTGATCGCCGCTCACTACCTTGGGCTTCACATTAAAAATCTTCAGCCATAAGCCGAAGTGTGGCGAGATGCGGAGAAAGGCCTCGCACACGACGATGAATGTCAAGATGTTGAGGAAGGAATTTGGGGATAGATCATGAAAATCGATCCCGTAGTAATACATGATGCCGCGAACGAATGGGTGGAGGGGAAACCCTAGCCTGCGGACAAAGTGGGGGAGGAATACAACCCTCTTGTGGGGTTCCAGGGTTGGGACGATATGTCCCGCTGTCGGGAGACGATGGCTGATTTTCTTGGCCAGATACCCGGCCTCCCGAAGCTTTTTGATATCCTTCTCCCCGACGGTAGAGGCCATCCACATGCCTCATGCTCCAGATCAGGACATTTTCAGAGAGCCTTTGTGGGCGGAGAAGACGAACGCTTGGGTGTTGAAGCTCGAGTGAGAGAGAATGGATGAGCAGAGGAAGGAGAATGCATGGGTGAAAAGGGGAATCCTTATCTCTTTATAAAGGCGGTAGAAACCCTGCGCCTCCCCACTTGCCCTATAAACTCGCTTATTCCCCAAGCGCCGTGTTGATGGCGCAGTTGGGTTAACCACACTCGTATTGATGAGAATCCCGTGATAAGGGGACACGATCTCTGCTTCGACAAGACGTGCCAGTAAAACCGCCTTGCAAGATGTGCAGTAGCTGGTTGAAAAAAAACGGTTCGAATAATGACCGGGCCGTAGCGTGATGTCACGCTATGAAAGGTTGTCAGCAGATTAGACTTGTGGAACATTGTGCTGTCTACGGTGGTATGTGGAATTTGTTTTACAGAGCCGGACACGATTCATGTGTTCAAAATCTACCTTGGAGTATTCGGAGAAGGAACCCGCCTTGCAATGCCGAAGACAATCTGCACGCCGGACTCATCGTCATTGAAGCCTGGTTCAGGGGATACTAAGGGAGTCCTGGATTAGGGGGTCCTCGGACAGCCGGACTATGTACTTGTGCCGAACTATTGGACTATGAAGATACAAGATTGAAGACTTCGTCCCGTGTCCTGGTGGGACTCTCCTTTGCGTGGAAGGCAAGCTTGGCAATTCAGATATGTAGATTTCCTTCTCTATAACCGACTCTGTGTAACCCTAGCCCCCTCCGATGTCTATATAAACCGGAGGGTTTAGTCCGTAGGACCAGAACAATCATAATCATAGGCTAGCTTCTAGGGTTTAGCCTCTACGATCTCATGGTAGATCAGCTC
The DNA here is from genome assembly GCF_002162155.2 of Triticum dicoccoides. NCBI lineage: Eukaryota > Viridiplantae > Streptophyta > Magnoliopsida > Poales > Poaceae > Triticum > Triticum dicoccoides. The sequence goes on along the minus strand of NC_041387.1, from coordinate 241,148,846 downwards.
TTGTAATACTCATATCATCAAGATCAATCAAGCAGGAAGTAGGGTATTACCTCCATAGAGAGGGCCCAAACCTAAGTAAACATTGTGTCCCCCGCCTCCTGTTACCATTAGCCTGAGACGCATAGTTCGGAACCCCCTACCCGAGATCCGCTGGTTTTGACACCGACACTTCCCACAAGGCAGATCGCTGTCGCCGCTGCCGCCGACACTGGCCGTGGTGGTGGCGGCGGCCGACACCTAAAGGGCTAGTGCAGGAGGGAAGTGACGGATCTCCCATCAGGCGGCTGGGGCGCCTCGTGCAGGGTCTTCACGCGGTAGCCACGGCGGCGTCTTGGCTGTGCGGCGGCAGCAGGCAAACCCAGGGCTGGCGAGGTCCTTTGGTGGGATTCTCTGCTATGCGATGGGCGGTGGCGGTGGCCATGGATCTGGCGTCCTGGCCAGATCCGTCGTGGTTCGTCTATGGCCGGCCGGCGGCGCGTGATGGGGCCAGGGTGGGGCGGCCGGAGGTCCTCAACCAGCTTTTCGACGGCACCATAAGTCTTCATGGAGAGATCATATGAGTATGTCTAAGCTCTAAACCTTGCAAAAGTGAATGTGTATGCCTCTACGAACTAAACCCTATGGCTTATCTAGATACCGGGGATACCTAGGAGTTACAAAGGTTGGTTACACTGTAGGGATAAACATGCCAACTATTTAAATATGCTTGAAGTGTACGCCAAGCCTCCAGGAGATCTTTGTCTTGACTATGCCAAGTTCCAGCGCCAGCATGGCCCATCTATCAGTCTTTGGTCGGTCCTCGGCCCGGCCCATAGCTGGTGGACCGACGTGGCAAACACCCCCTAATCCAGGACACCAACATAGTGGTTCTCGCTTCGCCACCACAGTCGTTCCGTTACCATGGAGGCGCACCCGATCAACGGCATTCCGCTCGGGCTTGTCCGCTCACATGGTATGTCTACCCAATTATCTCGATCCTAATCGGCATGCGGATCTACTTACTTTTTATGTGAAAGTTGTTGTTGTGTTTACAACATTTATAATTTGGGGTTCTTATTCGGGTGAAGCATGCATGTAAATCTAGCTAGGGTTCTTGCTACCAGTTCATTTCCTTCATTTTGGTGTAAGTATGTGAATGTTTTATCATTTTGGCACAAATATTTAAAATGATCACCATCTCGTATTGTACCTACTTTCAACAAGTGATAATCTTTACGCACCAGATGCTGACATGTGACCAATGGAGTGGGAAAGTTGACACGGTCAAGAAAACTTAGTTAAGATTGCCTCAAATGAAGGAGTCATCTAGATAAAAAAATCTAGTATTGTCGATGTGAACATTTTTTAAGTTTGGGCCATCGCCATTCGATCTCGTCTCAAGGGCTGAAGTTGTGCTCGAAGTACTAGATTTTGTATGCAGAGTACTATTCGGCCGATTAGACTTCCAAGACAGCCTCATATGAGAAACGTTTATGGACAGGTTGACTTCGTCTCGTCGAAATGATCGATTTTGATATAAAAATTGTCTCATTCCGAGGTCGTATGTAGACGTTGGAGCCAATGCACTGCGGACCTATCATGAGTAAAAATTAGCCAGGGGCATCAGACACGATGTCTGATGGGATGCGCGAGCAATTCATCCCTGAAGATGGTCTCGAATCAAAAAACATTCAACACAAAATTTGTTTGCCTCGTCGAAACGATTAAATTTTATTTTGGGCGCATCTTCATCCAAGGTCGTATTTGGCCTGTGAAACACAAAAACCGAGCTTCTATCTTCGACATACCTAAACCGAGTTCGGCTAATTTTGGAAGGATTTGAACGAGATTTGGAGTCCTTTTCTTGTACATGAAGTCCAGCCGTCTCATAAATAGATGAGAGGTGGCGGCCGATTGAACAACACACAATCAATCAATTCATCTACCACTTTTACCTTTTACTTTTATCTCTCTCCCTTGTTCTTCTTCTTCCTCATTCTTCATTCGTGCTTCTTGTTGCAAGGCGGCAAACCTCAAGGCCCTTGAGGCGATCAGGTGGACATAGGGCAGCCCATAGCCCCTGTGCACCCTAATGGGGTCCCTCCCGGGCATGTGGGGTTTCGGGTCTTCAAATGCGCCCTCCAGACTGCTTGCATACCGCGCTTCCGGATGGGTCTCCTTCGACGTGAGCTGCGGTCCATCACCCCCGGTGTCGAGGGTACACGGTGACGTGTTCGTTTGCGAACACACTTTTTGGTGACTCCACTAGGGATGAAGCTTTGAACGGTCTCCAGTCCGTTCTTGCTACGAAGAGATCGTCATCTAGGCTTTGCAATCTACAAAGGTAATATGAATACACAATTCCCTACTGTAGATGTGTTATTCGAACATTGAATGTGTATACTCTATCGTGCATCTAACTACGTGCAAAGGCCGATTCAAAGTAATTTACATGCTTCAACTTCTTATGATACTACACTACAAAAAAATTACACTTCCGTGATGATATGTGTTTGTCACAGTATGTCGCGTTTTTTGTCATGCATGTACATCCATGACGATTTTATGATAGAATCAAGATAGTCATACATGTGCTATCGTAGAAGTGTTCCGTGACATTACCAAAATTATCATCACGGAAGTGTCCACTTCCATGACGATAAATCGCGCGTCACAGAAGTGCTTTCGTCAAGGGTGACCGACATGTGGCATCCACCGTAACGGAACGCGTTAAGCTATCGGGTCGGGTTTTAGATCCGATAACCCGTTAACAGCCCTGACAAATGGGGATTTTCCACATGTAAAATCATCATTGGCTGGAGGAAACACATGTCGGCTCATCGTTGGGACAGATGTCATACACTCATTGGATGGAAGGCACCTATGATACGTCGACACGTGGCACGGCCCAACAGAGGCCCATTCCTGTGAAAAGGCCGGCCCATTTGACTTGGTCAAAAGGTGGCGGGTCGGCCCATGGAAAGCCTGCTAATGGCATGTTCGCATATAGCCCATTTACAGCCCGCTAACCCAAGGCCCATTACGCCCTATCCGAATTAGGCCCAGTAGCGTCATCTGGCCCACCCAATATGATTCCAGCCCGTTTTCACTTGTGGCCCATGTATGGCCCATGACGTCTTTTGGCCCATATGAGGCCCTTTGTAACTCTTGGCCTATTAACGGCCCGTGGTGAAACTGGCCCGTAATGAACAGTGTATCACTTTACACCCATTAACGGCCCGTGGTGAAATTGGCCCGTAATGAACAGTGTATCACCTTAAACCCATTAACGGCCCATTATTCCGTTGGGCCGTTTCCACCCCATGTTATCTTTCGGCCTTCTCAGAGCCCATTTATTCTTGGGCTCATTTCCAGCATTCGTATACTTACGGCCCGTTACTGTCATTTTCTGCTTGTGGGCCAAATTCAGCCTGTGGTTACAGTCGGCCCGTTTGTGGTCCGTTAATACGTTGGGCCGGTTTCATAGCATTATCAAATACGGCCTATTAACGATGGCCCGTTATGGTCGGCCCATGAATAGACGATTCTAACTCTAGCCCGTTTACGGCCATAATGCGGTCTGTTTGGCCCATGTTTGGCCAATCGATCATACGGCCCATATAAGGCCCATGGATGATACGGCCCGCAGAAGGCCCATTGTTTCTACGGCCCATAGAAGGCCCATTGTTTCTACGGCCCGTAGAAGGCCCACTATTTCTATGGCCAGTAGGAGGCCCAGTGTCACTACAGTAAATATTAGCCATGGTTATTGTGGCCTAGTTTTAAAAAATAGGTTATTGCAGCCACTAGCAAACCGCGGAAAAAGAACTGCAATAACTACAAGCAAACAAATAAACAAGACACCAAGGAAATAAATAAGCAAGCAACTAACGCTAGGCTATCACGGCTATTACACATATTACATCCACTGGGCATCAAAGTTCGCCACCAGTGCAAATATAGGGAACAAAGCAGCATATCATATACACTGGTTGTCAAAGTTGGCGACCAGCGCAAATAAACACCGCAGCAAAACAAATCCAGAACTGAAACCACTTCAGAAGATCTCAAGAAACAATATCCTGGGTACCCATAATGCTGGCAAGATGCTTAGCAAGCTTATTAACTTTCTCTTGTTTGGCGCTTAAATCCTCCAGCGCTTGCTGTTGCACCAGGAAATATGCATCTGAATTCTGCAGGGACTTCCTCAGTCCTTCAGCTTCCTATCACAGCACATCTGATCGATGTATTTCAACTTGAAGTTGAGACTCAAGAAGACGAACTGATTCAGGCAGCGAGTTCGAAGAGCTTGTGCCAGCAGTAGTGGCCAGTAACTCGAACACTACATCAAGACAGGACTTTTGGGTTCTCTCACTGTCGTCAAGATAGTTTTTATCAGCTTTCTTGGAGACCAATAGGGATGTCTCACTATCTTGAACCTTATCTGCATTACTTCCTTTACCATTGGATAACGTGGTACTGTTCTCCAATATTTTGTCTACATTCTAAAAGAGAAACAAGTAGACACATCACATGTTTACCATGTTGTATATGAAAATCATTTTGGTAAATGAGTTCAGTAGTAAAGTGGACAGGATAACAGCATGAAACAAACATATATCTATGTACCATGGTCACTTTATGGTCTATATCATTCTAGTTTTTGTTGCCAAATCAAGATAGAGACACAGTTCAAATAATATTTGTTCAAGACAAAGCAGAATACACAAAATATAAGTGTGGGTAACTATAGAGCAATAACAACACTTGTAATGTGCATGACATGAGAACATAACTGTTTATTCAATTGAAACTGAAATCAACATAGAGCAGGTTACAACAGCAAACTAGTTAAAGAAATAGGTTTAAAACATACCTGTTGCACCATTGGAGTTTCAATTCCATCCTTCAAAATTGAAAATAGTTGGTATGAGTAAATACAGTAATGCAAGAGCAAAAGAGTATGAACCATAGCTACAGAACCTGACCTGAGAACAAATCTTCTTCTCCTTTAAGCATTGAGTTGGGATTCGGAGTGGTGGTCCTCGTGCTTTGGGCACTGCAGTTCCCTTACTAACTGCTCGTGTTTGGGTGCTCTATGGTGGAGACGGTGCTGTGTCAACTGGAACTAGGTTACTATCTGCCGGGGTTGGGGTTAGAAGGGGTGTAGCTGGTTCTCTGTCCAACTGGGTAGGGGTAAAATCTGCGAGAGTCTGGGTTAAGTGTGGTGGATCTGGTCCTTGGGCAAGTACAACCGTGGTTCTATTTGCATCAACTGGTAGCACTATCTTTTCTGAAGACCGTGTTGTTACTCCCTTAGATACTGCCATCACGCTCTCCAATTCAAATGGCTGATAAACAAGAAAAGTAATTGGAAGTATAGACATTGTATGATAGACAGGTGCAATGGATAGTGGGGAATAAAAGAGGGCATGAAATAATTCGTATTTATGTTGTCTAACCAAACAGGATAGCATGACACAATTTCACATATATGATGGCTAACTAAACAGGATAGCATGACACAATTTCACATTATGATGGCTAACTAAAAAAGATGGAAAGACATAGTTCAAAATATGAGACTATGTAAACAGGATGACATGACATAACTATATAGTGTGTTTATTAAGTAGGTTGGCATGCCATAATTCACAAACATTCACAGATAGAATGCCATAATTCAAAATATGATGATTGTAAACACTAAACAGGATGAGATGATATAACTATATGATGTCTTTATTAAATGGGTTGCCATGCCATAATTCAGATAGATGATGTGTATGTACTATGTAAACATGATGGCATGATATAATTCAAATATATGATTTATATAGTAAGCAAGTAAGCAGATGGCAATCCATATATGATGTAAAAACTAAGCAATGCAAGACAACATGCATGACATGGGTAATATAACCCTGCCAAGTTTGAGCATAGACCTCAGGGGGAAATAGGACTGGTCATCAGTATCTGAATCCTCCTCTAAGGAGGTCTCTGTAACCAGCAAGATGTCTGCTTTAGCATGTAACATTGTCTGCTCTGAATACCTTGTTTTCACTCCAGATACTTCCATCACCGCTTCAAATGGCTGATGCACAGGAAGAGTAGTTGAATATACAAACATTGTCGACAAATGGAACACGTAATACAAAAAAATGATAGCATGATATAATTCACATACATGATGATTCGCTAAATAGCATGGCATTGCATAATTCACATATATAATGCCTTTGCAACAAGATAGCATTGTATAATTCACATATATAATGTCTTGCAACAAGATGGCAATGCATAATTCACATATATGGCAATTAGACACTGAACAGGTGGCATTCACACAAAGCATGTCTAAACTAACCAAATGACATAGCAATGCAAGACACCATACGCACGATATGAGCAACATAACCCTGCCAAGTTAGAGAATACACCTCGGGGGGGAATAGGACTGGTCATCTGTCTCTGAATCCTCCTCTGAGGAGCTATCCATAACCAGCGAGATATGCACTTCGTCAGATAGCATAGTCTGCTCTGAAGACCTTGTTTTCACTCCAGAATTTGCGATCACCATATCAAATGGCTGATGCACATGAAGAGTAGTTGAATGTACTAACATTGTTGACAAATGTAATATGTAATGGAAAAAAGGATGGCCTGATATAATTTACATATAAGATGGCTGGCTAAGCAGGATGGCATTGCAAAATTCACATATATGATGCCTGGCTAAACAAGATGGCGTTGCATAATTCACATAAACGATGAATAAACTGAACAGATGGCATTCGCACAAAGGATGTCTAAACTAAGCAGATGACATATTTGATGTATAAAGTAAGCAATGCAAGACACCTTATGCATGATATAACCAACATCAGCATGCCAAGTTAGAGCGAAGACCTCAGGGGGTAAATAGGATTTGTCTTCTCCTTCTGAATCCCCCTCAGAACAGATATCTTCCTCTCGATTACAATCCAAAATGCGTGGAGGGGGGATTGCCTTTGCGCCTACCATGGAGCGATGTCTACATGACATTTTATTGCCACGCGAGGCTCGTCTCTTTTGCTCTACATGTTCAGTTCCATTGTTTACAATAACTGTCATGCATAGGAATAAAACATAGTGAGATTATGTAAGGAGTGCATGTAGAAATCTAGAGTGATGGTAGCAACCTGTGGATAGACTCAAAACCAATAATAGCAGGCAGATAATGGCTTCAGTTAAAAAATACAAATAATGGCTTCTTTACTGTTTGTTTCCCACCCAACATGAAACTCATAGTAGACACCGGAGATTAACCAGATAGTAGATAGATACTATTGATAGCGGCCCCGATATGTACCCCACAACCATTTAAAAACTCAAGTTTGACCATTATTTTGGAGCTAACTCAGAGTCTAATCAGTGAACAGGATGATAAAGTAGCATGTAATATTAAGCGATGCATAACGTAAGCAGACACGAAAGAGTGAGACCTCTCTTGCAGACCCATGTAGTCCTCGAGGTCATCTGCTCAGTTGATGATGGTAATGCAGTTTTCATGGCTGTCGGCAGCGGGGAAGAAGATCTGAGGCGGCGAAACACAGTCTAGAGGCTGGATCCCTACTGTGCTGGACCCTTCTATCGTTGGAGCAGCTGAGCTGGGGTGGACAACGGCGCAGCAGGAGTGGGACAAACCAAGCAAGGTTTTCTTCGACAACTATCTGTAAGAGAAGTAATTCTGTAAGGGCTCGTTCGAATTGGAGGATTCCAACAATGCAGGGATAGGAAATAGACATGAATAGGATAGGAATGCACGTGCAAAACAGAGAATTTAAAAACACAGGATTTCTGCCAATCTGGGTGTTTGATTCACAACAATTGGAAGATCAAGGATGCAAATAAGCATGGTGAGATTAAGTCAAACCACAAAAAATGTATGGTTATAATGCTATTATGCTACTATCTCTTAGTCTTGTGCTTCATGAATAGGAATTTGAAAAGGAGGACAAGTGAAAATTAAAATTCCTACGTTTTTTCTTTCAAGGAGACACTAAAGGAACAAATCTGTGTGCTCAGTGGACAATATATATAACATGTAGAGTAAAAAAGAAATGCAACAAGTGTACAACCTCTTTGGCAAAGCCATGTCGATCTCACCGTGATTGGGTTGGCCGGTGAGGATGCTCCGGCTGACTTTACTATCGGAGGAGGGGAAGAAGATCTTAGGTGTCTAGAGATGCAGTCCGAGGTACTGCTCCACTGTGATGGAGGGTTTTCTCGTTGGAGCAGCTCCGGTGAGTTGTACGACACCGAGGCTGAAGCAGGACAAGAGAGACAATGAACAACGTTAACCTGAGTGGAATTATAATAGCATCTCCAATACATGACGTAAAATACATAAAACAAAGTTCTAGATGTAAAATACATCAGTCGCTCATCTCTGAACTTAACTGTCGAAACTGAATTTAACTGTTGAAACTGAACTTAACTTTCGAAACTGAACTTAACTGTCGAAACTGAATTTTGCTGTCGAAACTGAATTTTGCTGTCAAAACTGAACGCACTAGCAAGGTGAAGCTACACGTCGGTCGACTGACTTTTTCATCTCTGGTCAGTCGATTTTGCAGCCGTTGGATACGAAATCAAGGGCATGTGGTTCATCTTCAACCTCCACCCCCTGAGCCGCCAGCCACCACCGGCCAAACAGCAGCCCCCCGCCGCCCGCGGCCAGCGGTGCGCCGCCCCGCCCGCCCCGAAAACACTCCCCACCACCGGTCCGCCGC
>NC_041387.1:241136764-241139784 GCF_002162155.2 Triticum dicoccoides | reverse complement strand
TTCTCCGGCGATCCCCACGCCACCACCCCGCCACCGCCGGCGACCACCGCCCCCACCCTGAACCCTAAGATAGATAGTGGGGTACCTCTCCGGTGAGCCCCCTCCCCGCTGCGGCTAGTTCTTCCTTCACCCTGGCGAGCCCCCCCCTGAAAATCGACTGACCAAAAAGTCGATTCAGTCGACTAAAGTGTAGCTAAATCGGAGCAGCATCGCAAGCAAGAGCAAGAGCGAGAGCATCAGCACGAGCAAGAGCAATAGCAAGAGCGCCCCAGGCAGGGGACCGAGAGCAAGAGCAGAGCAGCAGCGCGAGCGAGAGCTAAAGCAGCAGCAACTCCTACTGATGTGGACATCGCCGCCGAGGGAGCGACACCATGGAGGAAGTGGCCGGCGACGCCGCCGTGGATGGAGTCGCGCCGTGTCGGCTCGGGACTGAGCGCCGGCAGCACCGTGAGATCGAATCAAGAAGAAAATGCGCCGATTAGTGTACAACCTCTTTGGTGGAGCCGATTAGGCCGCAGCTTCATCCGAGGAAACGGTGATGATGATGCTCTTCCGGTCGTGCAGGTAAAGACGGTGGTGTGGGAATGGAGGTGGCGCAAAAGACGAGGGGAACATCGGGGAAGCTCCTTGGAGGTGGAGGACGGGGTGGCTGAACCGGTGGGACGACGAGATCGACGACGGATCCTCATCCGGTATGGTGGATGAGGGACGTCGACGTGTTGCTGTGGACGACGTCGTCGGGGAAGAGGCACCGACTAGGTGCCGGACGGAGCAAGGTGTGGGGTTTCGTCGCGGGTTTTCGGGGCCTTAGTGTACGAATGGGTGGGCGGATGGGATGGCAGTGGGGAACCATGGCTTAGAGACGCGCTTGTCCGAAATGTGGGGTAAGTTACGAAAGTACCCCCACCGATTTGAGGCGATTCTTTCGGTTCAGGGGTACCATGGGCATTTCGCGTGTCGGGATTTCACAGGAGGTGGGAGTTTTCGCGCGTGTTGTAATTTCGGAATAGCAAGGCGTGGGTTGAGATGGAGGGAGTTGTGGGAGCACAACGAGACAAAGATATATCTTACATATTTCGGGCTAACAAGGCGCGGGTTGAAATTTCCGGACAAGCCTAACATGTACTGTACCAAATCAATGTGCACTGCAAATGTCATTCAAAACTTTGAATTCATGTTATGTTCAATTAAAATATTTCACTACATGTATAATGCATGCAACCTACTACTCAAATGAACGTTTTAGTACATTCCAAACGTATATACTACCGCTTCAATATGAACTAAATTTGAATTCGTTTCTCTATTTGAATAAGATCTACAGTAATGATTGTTGTTAAGTCAAAGCATTTGAATTTGTTTCTCTGTTTTAATAAGATCTACAATCATCATTATTGTCAAGTTGAACCATCGTTTGTGTATTATCTTCACAGCACACCACATGATTAGTCTCGAGTTACATATGAACTATGTGTACTATATGAACTCGAACTCAATTTTTTGAATCCACTTTATTTTGATTTCAAATCACATTACATTTCTAGCTCTAGCTAGATCTTCATAATCTAAACCATGTCTCATATGTATAATGTGTTTATCGCATTATGTATGGTGCCCCGCCCCCTACGCCTACAAGTATTTAGATGTGAGTTGCAAACACCACACATTACCACAAACTCAAATAAAATGTGAGAATGTTCGATATATAGTATTGTTTACATTGTTCGATATTTAGTTGTAAGCTGCAAACGCCACACATTATCACAAATTCAAATAAAATGTTACATTGTTTGATGTATAGTATGGTTTAGATTGTTCGGCATTTAGCTGTGAGTTGCAAACGCCATGCATTATCACATTATGGTATAACATGTGCACAGCACGTGTATCACCGCTATATTCATGCATGCAATGTTTAAAACACTATGATCTCCTATTCAAATATATGAATCCGCTTTCATATCAAATTATGATCTTTGTTAGTCTCTTACACCCACACAATCCTCTAACCTTTGTAACTACCACTAAGTTTCTCTCGTGAATGCACACGCCCTCCTCGCCCTCCCCCTCCCTCGGCATTCTATCCACCGGGCACATTCATTTTTTTTCTTTACGTCGTTCTCCCAGAGTCTCCACAACTCCTTTCCGACACACACCGATCGATAAACCTCTCCAGTGATGCCTGCCTACAACATACACACACACCTTCAATATCCTCCTTTATGTGTCCTTGCCTTGTGTCTCTCATACGGTCACACACACGTGTAAACTCTCGCCCCTCTTTTCATCGACCTCACAACCGCACACTCCTCCCCCTATCTAGCTAGTAGTTGGGCCTCTCGCACCACCTCCTAGCTCCATTCTCTCTGTCTATCCGTCTCGCTGGGCCTTATTGGCCTCTAAAAAATGGACGTATACCGACCGATCTCTCGCTATACATATAGCTAGCTAGGTCCTTATAACTCGTTTTTACCCATGCATCGATAGATCTACCTCATTAGTTGTGTCTCTCCCTTCCTCCGACAAACAACAATTGATCTACCGATCTAGTTAGGTTTGCTTACCAAACACATGGTTCCCCTTCATCATCCATGGATGCGTCCCGACAGATCTATCACGCACAGGCACACACAGAAACACATCCCCACTCTTATTGATAACATTGCAGTTCCACCCTCAGTTTGTCTAGTAGGCCTCTCCCACCATCTTAGAGAAGCAACTCCATCACCCATCCAGCACTCTACCCCTCTCCCTCCCTCTCCCTCCCTCTCTCTCTCCTCTCTCTCTGTCCCATCATATTTCCAGTCCTTCAGTTATGTATGGATGTCGACCGATCTCCCTCAAGACATAGCTGGGTATCTCCTTCTCAACACATATACGAGTCATTCTACCTCTATAGTTAGGCCTCTGCCTACCCCCTCCCCCACCCCCCTCCCCCGCCCCCCCACACACACACCGATACATCGAGCGCTCTAGTCATGTCTTCCTGCCACACACAAACTTGACATGTGCCCTCTAAC
>NC_041387.1:241114593-241136225 GCF_002162155.2 Triticum dicoccoides | reverse complement strand
CGAAGAGAAGAGGTGCATGCACGGCGCACGTACTCCCGTCTCTTTCCCAACCACACCCGCGCGGGTACACGGTGGAGCTCATTTCTGTATGAAAAAGGCAGCCCACGTGGTAATTTGGCACGTGTACTGGTTGTCCACTTGGTGGAGGGAGGATCGTCTACCACGGGTGAAGAAACAAATTGCGACTTGACACGTTATGTTAAATTAAAAAAAGAGGCAAACCATGTGGGGCCTACCTTAGAGGCAAGGCTCTATACACTAGAGTACTTTTGATGTGTCCCATCAACTCGCAGAACGAGGAGAAGCTTGCTTAGTACGCCGTCTCCCCTGCCCACGGGCGCGGTGGCTCGCAGGATGAGGTGAAGCTTGCTCCACCTTATGCCCGCTCCCTCGCCCATGCGCGCGGTGGCTCACAGGATGAGGAGAAAAAATTACTACTCCCTCCGTTTACTCCTCGTCCCTACTACCTTGGTTATAGAGATTATATCATATTGTTTGGAATATATATGTCCTTTAGTAGATTTCAATATGAACTACTAGTACATACTCCAAACACCGATGTATATAGACGTATTTTAGAGTGTAGATTCACTCATTTTGCTCCGTATGTAGCACTCTCCCTCGCCCCTCGACCCTCGCCCATGTGGTGGACGTGCAGCAATTCATTCGGTCTCATATAGCTAGAACGATATATACTGCACTACCATTATTGCTCGACTTCTCGAAGAGGCGAAGAGCCAATCGCAAGGTTAATATTTTGGAGATGCCAAGCGCAAGGTTATAGGAGATCGAGTAGTAGGTGCTGCGTCATTTATAAATAAAGTTTTTTTTCTTCAGTGGCACATACGCAATATGATAGGTTCATATGGAGAGAAAAGGAAACCTCTCCACTATATACATAGTCAGGACGGGCCAGCCTACACGGTTGCTTGCTGGGGTTACTCTCTTCAAACTCTCTTGCACAAAACGACTGTGGCCACATCTCTAACATCCCGGCGGATCACGTCCGCTTGGGGAAGGGGTGGATGCTTAGTGTAGATGCGGTGGCCGTCGCTGATGGCGAAAACCCACTGTCGGCACGTCCCGATCAGGGGTCCCCGCTGTTCTCTCTCACAAAGCCGGTGAGGTTGCCTTCGTCCCTTGCTCACTGCCGCGACGTGGGCAGATGCCGCCTCCCGCCGCCCTCCTCAAGGTTGAGCTACGTCCCCCAGGTACAACTCCCTTTACAGCCGGCTTGCACCACTGCTCCAGCTGCCCACATCACTCCCTGTGGATATTTCTCTACTTCTTTGCCCCGCACATACCTCTACTAGCTTCTACCTGATGTATTTGTGATGAGTTTATGTCTCATCAACTAGTCCCAATAATCTTATTCTAATCACGCTTCTTCAATTTCTTTGCCACAGGGATGCTCATCTCGATTTTGGTGAAACTGCACAAAATGATCCGATGGTCAAAAGGTTGCTGTCGGTGTCAACACCGGCGGATCTCGGGTAGGGGGTCCCGAACTGTGCGTCTAGGCGGATGATAACAGGAGACAAGGGACACGATGTTTTACCCAGGTTTGGGCCCTCTTAATGGAGGTAAAACCCTACGTCCTGCTCGATTGATATTGATGATGTGGGTATTACAAGAGTAGATCTACCACGAGATGAAGGAGGCTAAACCCTAGAACCTAGCCTATGGTATGATTGTTGTTCGTCCTATGGACTAAAGCCATCCGGTTTATATAGACACCGGAGAGGGCTAGGGTTACACAGAGTCGGTTACAATGGTAGGAGATCTACATATCCGTATTGCCAAGCTTGCCTTCCATGCCAAGGAAAGTCCCATCCGGACACAGGACGAGTCTTCAATCTTGTATCTTCATAGTCTTGGAGTCCGGCCGATGATGATAGTTCGGCTATCCGGACACCCCCTAGTCCAGGACTCCCTCAGTAGCCCCCGAACCAGGCTTCAATGACGACGAGTTCGGCGGGTACATTGTCTTCAGCATTTGCAAGGCGGGTTCCCCTCCATGTTCCATGTGTTTGCGGAATAGTGTCCGGTTTCTTCATAAATGTTGCGCTCCTTGGCTTCCACGCCCAATAACGGCCCTCTTCCACGTGTTGTATGAATGCGAAAAGCCAGGGTATTTTTACATTTTACCACCCTAGCTGCGCGAATAAGCCGCCTATAAGAGAGGCAGGGATCCAGATCCGAATCACACCATCCTCCTCCCGCAAGTACTCATCGAAGCGCATCTGACAAAAATCCATTCCAACATGAACAGTCGACGCGGCTCCTCTTCTCGCGCTCCCAGTCCTCAGCCAGGAGACTAGAGGAGATGCTCAGTCCAACATAGCGAGTTAGTGACGCTCCAAGCAGAGGGATACCTTCCCCCAGCCTTTATGGTTCCGGTTTGAGCCGGACTGGCCACCTACAAGGGTGGGAAGCAGGCGGAGAGCGTCCCCAATCCCTCCAAAGGAGAGCGGGTATGCTTCGTCCCTACCTAATAAGGGGACTCGGATTTCCCATACATCCGTTTCTCCGGGGGCTCCTGGAGTTCTATGGACTCCAACTTCACCACCTCACACCTGCCTCCATTTTGCACATCGCGGGCTCTGTAGCTCTTTGCGAGCTGTTCTTGGGCATCAAGCCCCATTTTGCGCTGTGGAAGAGATTGTTTTGCCTCGTACCCCGTTCTCACGAGGGGTCGATATATCAAGTGGGCGGAGCCGAAATATGGCGCATCGCCGGGACCGGATATCTATGCGGAACCCCGAAGAAGGCGTCCGAAGACTGGCCTTCGGAGTGGTTCTATATGGAAGACGCCCCACTGCCGGATCCAGTTCGGATCGGCCTCCCGGAGTTTAGCTACGCTCCTCTGAAGAAATGCCTGAGTTGGCGCCCGCGGAGCCCTCAACGAGAATATGATAGGAGCGTCCGATATCTGATGGGCCGGATAAGGTTACTGGCCCATTCCGGACTGACCATGATTGGAGTCATGGCCATATGCATTATGCGAGGGGTGCAGCCGCTTCAATATAGGGGCCACCCCATGTGGGATTTCAACGAGGAGAACGACGCCACCCGTCATGGCCGCAAGGGGCCGGGATCGGCCGCCGATCTGGTGAAGATCCTGTCCGACTTGTACAAAGGGGAGAAGGAGGACTTCCTCCACACGAGTCCATTGAATGGATTCTCCATGAATAACCCTCGGAGCTGGGTAAGCGGACGTTTATATATCCGATCCGTGCTTTCAAAGATAAGTGTCTTACTTTATGATTTCGACGCAGGAACTACGCCGGGATGTGGAGGGCATGGAAAGCCCGACTCCACAACCCGAGGATCCGGGAAGATCCCTTGATCCGGCCTCCGGAGAGGATCCGGACATAATGGTGGAACTGATTGACGGGGTGTCCACCAGCTCAGCATAGATAATGCTCTAGTCGCCATTACGGCTGACTACCCTGGTTTATCTCCGGCTTCTCAGGTGAGTACAACCGAAGTCCTGACACCGTTACTTTTGTAATGCTTATTTCTGACCACCGTGTACCAACGGTACTTCGCAGGAGGTGCCTTTACAGCGGGAAGCCGAGCCCACGGCGACTGACCAACCAGGGTCAGTGCGGCCCAACAGGCGGAAGAGGAGTGCGGCACGAATCGAAACGTCGCCGCAGAGGTATGGCGCACCCTTGTCCTTTAAGGGAAAGACTCCTGGGAGGTACATTAATGCTCATGATTCTTCCAGGAGAAAGAGCGCTCACCGGACTGAGCCCGAAGAGGTTGCCAACCAAGCCTCCGCCAGCCAGGCTCCAACGCCTGGTCCGGAGGGGGAGGCGAGCGCAAGGCACGAGCCAGATGCTTCTCCAACGGAGGATGCCGACAGGTTGTCTGCCACCAGGTCTGAGGTCGAGAGCGCCATGAATCACAGGCGCCGCCAGACAGTTCTTCGTGATGCGTGTTTCTCCCCAAAGGCGTTGAATGCCTTTAATGCGGGAGACGCGCACCTCCGTGCTGCTCAAGATGGTTTAACCAGTGTCACGGGGCAGTATGTAAAAGACATACGGGTGAGGAATTTTAATGGTTATATATGCCAGTAGCCCCTGAAACATAAAATAGTTAAACTAACTGATTTAAGGATCATCTGCTATGCAGGATCTTATGGAGAAGAATACCCACCTGTCCCAGGAGCTTCAAGAATGCAAGGCCCAACTTGAGGCCGCGCTAGCCGCTGCCCGGGGAGCCACAGAGACCCCCTCTAGTAATTCATATTTCGAAAAGAGAAGTAGTTTATGAAGTGCGGCGTGTGTGTATAATCTGACAATAATATTGCAGAGGGTGCCGGACTAGATCCGGACAAGCAACATCTGCTGCGCCAGCTTAAGGCCGGCGAGAAGGTGCTTACAAGGGTGCAGCAGGAGAGGAACAAACTCCAAGATGCCAACACCCAGCTGGGCGAAGAACTAAAAGGTGTTCGGGTCCAGCTGTCTAACTCCGTAAAGGAGAATCGACGGCTTCGTCGCGGCATTTACAGTAAGTGCTTGAGCAAACTCTTTTGAAAAGAAGAGTTTGGCGAGGAAGTCGAGTGACAGAAATGTGTCTGTAGGTGTGCTCACGGGTCGTCCGGCGGAGGAGATGCCTGGTTCCACGGGAGACCCTCTTCCCGAGCTGCTGCAACTGCACGAACGTGTTCGGCAGGCGATGAGCGGCGTCGTTCAGGCCTTATGGCCTTCCGTCTCCCTACCCGAGGGTCTTAGAGGGCTTGCTGAGAAGCTTCAAGGAGTACGGCAGTGTTTCCGTCTGTGGAAGATATCGGCCTGCCATCAAGGCGCCAGGGAGGCCTGGGCCATGGTGAAGACGTGGTACACGAGGGCTGATCCAAACCACATGGCCGAGGTCGGACCTGTGGGGCCCGATGGGAAGGAGATCCCTGTGAGCCTGATGTATGTCCAAGTAGAGTTGGCCGCGAAATATTCCCAACGGGACTGTAAATTAGACAACCTGTTAGATGGGATTGAAGAGGAGTACAATCTGTCAGTTTGACGATGTAATTTAAAATGACATGTAAAATGCCTTCTAGCCGGATTGTAGATCGTTTGTCTTTGCGGACCTTTTCGCTTCAACCTCGGGACCCAATAGTCCGGAGTGTGTCCGAATACCCTGACGTTTATACAAAAACCGGGGCATGCATGGAGACAAGGCATAGGGGTCATAAGTGCTTTATCATACAAGTGCCCAACTAGCTATGTTATATTACATGGTTAGTAAGAAACATCTTCCAGGGAGAATAGTTCCGTTAGGGGTTCCTTTCCCTGGGAGGCATGCCCTAAAGTGCATGTCCAGACTGTGAAAAGAGCAGAAAAAGCATCTGGGGGCAGAGAAATAAATAAGTAATAAATCATCTTTCAGGTCACCGACCGAATATTCCCTTAAGAACGCTAGCTTTCGGCTTCACCCAGTCTGAGGTACACATCCGGCTGATCCGGCAGTAACAATCGCAGAGGTGCTCCCTTTACCTCCTAGTCGAACAATCGGGAACGTAGGGGTAAGCACAGGAGCCAAGCAACCCAGCTTGGCCAAAACTTAAGTCATATCGTTGCATATAATGGTGAGTAAAAGGTACATGCGGAAGTATGACACATGTGTTGGGCATGAAGCCCGTATAGATAAGCTTCTGTTAAAGAAGCCCCCAGGTATAACGAGTGTGAGTAGCACATCAAGTGAGTGCGAACAAAGCGCAGATCATCCCTCAAGAGGCTTGCACTGAAAGAGGAAGGAAAAAGGAGGGAAAATAAAGACAGCGAAAAATATGAACGGTGGACGGAGGAAGGAGACGAACTCTGAGTCCGGCGCTAGGCGTAGAATCTTCGGAGATGGGCTGCGTTCCATGGATTTGGCTCGAGTCGGTTGTTAGATGCGTTGCGTAGAAGGTATGCACCGCCGGTAAGGACTTGGTCGATGATGAAAGGACCTTCCCATTTGGGCTTAAGTTTGTCCTTTTTCTTGTTCGGCAGGCGTAGAACTAGTTTGCCAACATTGTAAGTTATAGCTCGTACTTCTCTGCTTTGATATCTTCGAGCCTGCTGCTGATAAATGCGGAACGGGATTTTGCCATGTCGCGCTCCTCCTCTAAGGCGTCCAAACTATCCTGCCGATCCAACTCGGCTTCTCTTTCTTCGTACATGCGCACGCGAGGTGAGTCATGAAGTATGTCGCAGGGCAAAACTGCCTCAGCGCCGTATACCATAAAAAATGGTGTGAATCCGGTAGTGCGGTTTGGCGTGGTCCGCAGCCCCCAGAGTACGGAGTCTAGCTCCTCTACCCAGTGCGTGTTAGATTCCATGAGGGACTGCACTAGTCTGGGTTTAATGCCGCTCATGATTAGACCATTTGCCCATTCCACTTGACCATTAGTTTGAGGGTGATAGACTGAAGCGTAGTCGAGCTTGATGCCCATGTTTTGCACCAGAGTTTAACCTCGTCGGCCATGAAATTCGTGCCGTTATCAGTGATGATGTTGTGGGGAACGCTGAAACGGTGTACTACCCCGGATGTGAAGTCTATCACAGGTCCGGATTCTGCCGTTTTAACCGGCTTGGCCTCTATCCATTTGGTGAATTTGTCCACCATGACCAATAAGTATTTTTTTCTTGTGGGTTCCCCCTTTAAGGGGTCCAACCATGTCAAGCCCCCAGACCGCGAACGGCCAGGTGATGGGTATAGTTTTGAGGGCGGTGGGTGGCATGTGACTTTGATTAGCAAAGAGTTGGCAACCGACGCATCGTTGGACTAAGTCCTGAGCATCTGCCCGGGCTATTGGCCAATAAAATCCTGTACGGAAGGCCTTGCCTACAAGGGCCCGGGCTGCGGCGTGGTGCCCGCCGAGTCAGGCGTGAATTTCAGCCAGGAGATTTCGCCCTTCCTCTTCGGAGATACACCTTTGAAGGACTCCGGTTGTGCTTTTCTTATAAAGTTCTCCCTCATGGACCTTGTAGGCTTTAGATCGCCGAACTATGCAGCGGGCCTCATTTTGGTCTTCGGGGAGTTCCTGCCTGATTAAGTAGGCTAGGAATGGTTCCGTCCACGGGGCAATTACTGCCATTATTTCGTGGGCTGAAGGTGTTATTTCATTGGCTGAGCCACCGATTGTGTCAGAATGTTCTGTGTTGGGTGGTGCAGTTGGTTCCGGGTTGTTATTTCTGGACTCTTCTTCCCATAATACGGATGGCTTAAAGAGCCGCTCCAGGAAGATGTTTGGAGGGACGCATCGCGTTTTGCGCCGATGCGTGCCAACACGTCTGCTGCCTGGTTATTATCCCGGGCTACATGGTGGAATTCAAGTCCTTCGAACCGAGCTGACATTTTTATGATGGCGTTACGGTAGGCTGCCATTTTCGGATCCTTGGCATCAAAGTCTCCATTTACTTGGGATATTGCAAGGTTTGAATCCCCGCGCACCTCTAGGTGTTGAATACCCATGGAGATTGCCATCCGGAGACCATGTGGAAGGGCCTCGTATTCGGCTGCGTTGTTGGAGTTCGTGTACATTATTTGAAGTACATATTGGACTATGTCTCCGGTTGGGGACGTCAAGACGATGCCAGCCCCCAAGCCAGCCAACATTTTGGAGCCGTCGAAATGCATGATCCAATTGGAGTATGCGCCGTACTCTTTAGGGAGTTCGGCTTCGGTCCATTCGGCGATGAAGTCGGCCAAAACTTGCGACTTTATGGCTCGCCGTGGTTTGTAGGTTACGTCAAATGGTAAGAGCTCAATGGCCCATTTTGCAATCCTGCCCGTCGCGTCGCGATTGTTTATAATATCGTTGAGAGGTACTTTGGAGGCCACCGTTATGGAACACTCTTGAAAGTAGTGTCATAGCTTCCGGGATGCCATGAACACCGCATACGCTATCTTTTGATAATGTGGGTACCGGGACTTGCATGGGGTTAAGACAGTGGATACGTAGTACACTGGTTTTTGAAGAGGGAATTTGTGCCCTTCTGTTTCTCGTTCGACGACGAGTACGGCGCTGACAACTTGATGAGTTGCCGCGATATATAATAACATAGGTTCGCCCAGGTTGGGCGCGGCCAAGACCGGATTTGTCACCAATATGGCCTTAATTTCTTCGAGTCCGGTCGTGGCAGCATCCGTCCATTCAAAGTGTTCGGTGCGCCGGAGGAGGCGATAGAGGGGCAGTGCCTTTTCTCCCAAACGGGAGATGAAGCAGCTTAGAGCCGCCATGCATCCAGTTAGTTTTTGTATTTGTTTGAGGTCTTTTGGGATATCCAACTGTGACAGAGCTCGGATCTTGGCTGGGTTTGCTTCAATTCCTCTACCGGATACAATGAAGCCCAAGAGCTTTCCAGCTGGTACACCTAAAATGCATTTTTCCGGGTTGAGCTTAATTTCGTATGCTCGGAGGTTGTCGAATGTAAGCCTCAAATCGTCTACTAGAGTGTCGACGTGTTTGGTCTTAACGACCACATCCTACGTACGCCTCCACTATTTTGCCTATCTAGGTGGCCAGACATGTCTGAATCATGCGCTGATATGTTGCGCCGGCGTTTTTAGTCCGAAGGGCATTGTGTTGAAGCAGAATGGTCCGTACAGAGTAATGAATGCCTTTGCGGCCTGGTCTTTTTCCGCCATCTTGATTTGATGGTATCCGGAGTATGCGTCGAGGAAGCACAATGAATCGTGCCCTGCGGTAGCATCGATGATTTGGTCGATGCGAGGGAGAGGGAAAGGGTCCTTTGGACAGGCCTTGTTAAGGTCTTTGAAATTGACACAAAGGCGCCAGGATTTGTCCTTTTTTGGTACCATTACCAGGTTGGCTAGCCAGTCCGGATGTTTTATATCTCTGATGAATCCGACTTCTAAGGGTTTGGCTAGCTCCTCTCCCATTGCCTATCTTTTGGGTTTGGAAAATCGCCGAAGAGCCTGTTTGACTGGCTTGAATCCTTTTAGGATATTTAGGCTATGTTCTGCCAGCCTGCGTGGGATTCCTGGCATACCTGAAGGGTGCCAGGCAAAAATGTCCCAATTTTCCTGAAGGAATTCTCGTAGTGCGGCTTCTACATCAGGATTTAATTGTGCCCCAATGGAGGCCATCTTTGTGGGGTCCGTTGGATGGACCTGGAATTTGACTATTTCGTCTGCTAGTTTAAAAGAGGTGGACTTAGACCTCTTATCGAGTATCACATCGTCCATATCCACCATGGAGCGCAGCGCAGTGAGTTCCTATGCCGCTAGGGCTTCGGATAATGCCTCTAGGGCCAGTGCGGCTGTCTTATTTTCAGTGCGGAGTGCTATATCTGGATCACTGACAAGAGTGATTATTCCATTGGGCCCGGGCATTTTGAGCTTCATGTACCCGTAATGGGGTATAGCTTGGAAGATTGTGAATGCCTCTCGCCCTAACAAGGCGTGATATCCGCTGCCGAACGGGGCCACTTGGAACGTGACCTCCTCGGACCTGTAATTGTCCGGCTAGCCGAACACTACATCTAGTGTGATTTTTCCTGTGCAGCGTACTTCTCGACTAGGGATTATCCCTCTGAAGGTTGTGCTGCTTCGCTCAATGCGGCTCCAGTCAATTTCCATTTTTTGGAGGGTTTCCTCGTAGATGAGGTTTAATCCATTGCCGCCATCCATGAGTACCTTGGTAAGACGAAAGCCGTCCACTATCGGACTGAGGACCAATGCGGCTGGTGCTCGGGCTGTTCGGAATTTAGGTTCGTCGTTAGCATTGAAGGTGATAGCCGTGTTGCTCCATGGATTTGTTGTTGCTACTTGGTAGACTTCGGCGAGGCTGCGGATTGTTCGTTTCCGCATATTATTTGATGCGAAAGTCTCGAAGACTGTTAATACCGTACTGGTACTGTTGGGCTGGTTACCCGGGGCTAGAAAACCTTTGCCATTTTTGGCCACCTGCCGTAGTATCCAACATGCTCGAAGGCTATGTGTTGGAGTGGCGCCCTCTGTACTGTGGATTTTACAGGGTCCGTTGAGCCATCCCTCCAGTACGGTTCCGTGCCCTTTAGGGGGTTTTTGCTTTTTGGTTTTTAACCCAGGTGCTTGAGTATGACGCACCCTTTTATTTCGAACTAGGGTTGTATTCAGGGCCGGATTGTCCCAAAACCTGGTTTCGGTTTTCCAGGCACTCTCCATCGCACAGTATTTTTGTACTATGGTCGCCAGGTCGGCGAAGCGTGTAACTTCGCGACGACTTATGGTGTTCATGATTCCCTTGTCCGTGCAATTGTTGCAGAAAATTGAGATTGCGCTTTCCTCACGGCAGTCCTTTATCCTGTCCATGACCAGGAGGAACCTGGCCCAGTAATGATGTACTATTTCATCGGGCTCTTGCCGTATTTGGGATAGATCGCTTATGTTTGGGTGGGCGGGCGGAATTAAATTCGGAACCCCGCCCAATCTGAGGCTCAAAGGCCGAGAAGTTTCCGGATTTGGAAGCTTGGATTGCTGGATGTTATCCAACAAATCTGGTCCGATGCCTGACTTTAGGTTCAGTACTTGATTGACGTCCGTCCCTCCGCGGGAATCCGGAATGAAGGGATCGGGAATCCGGACATAACTGGTCTTTAACATAGAATAAGAGTCGCCGCGTTGTTCCTCTACCACGACAACATGGTGGGTAGCCTGGGGAGAGTTAATTTCTCTCAGATTGGTTTTAAGCCCAATTTGATCGTAGTCTGTAGCGACTCCCAGGGTGGTGATGCGATCCAAGAGCTCATTTACGGAGGAGAGCTCCATCGGATCTAGCTGCTCGGCGAATTCCGAGTTGACGTGAAGATCGCTTTTGATGACCTGAGAGGTCATTGTCGGAGCGGCGGCCGAACAGGCGGTCATAAGAAAACCGCCTAGCCGGATAGTTTGGCCGGTGGCCAAAGCTCCCTTGACGATGGCACCGTCTTTAAAGACGGGAAAAGGCATCCCTCCTGATTGCGATGGCACAGAGGAACTCTCAATGAAATCACCAATGTCGGTGTCAAAACCGGCGGATCTCGGGTAGGGGGTCCCGAACTGTGCGTCTAGGCGGGATGATAACAGGAGACAAGGGACACGATGTTTTATCCAGGTTCGGGCCCTCTTAATGGAGGTAAAACCCTACGTCATGCTCGATTGATATTGATGATGTAGGTATTACAAGAGTAGATCTACCACGAGATCAAGGAGGCTAAACCCTAGAAGCTAGCCTATGGTATGATTGATGTTCGTCCTATGGACTACAGCCATCCGGTTTATATAGACACCGGAGAGGGCTAGGGTTACACAGAGTCGGTTACAATGGTAGGAGATCTACATATCCGTATTGCCAAGCTTGCCTTCCACGCCAAGGAAAGTCCCATCCGGACACGGGACGAAGTCTTCAATCTTGTATCTTCATAGTCTTGGAGTCCGGCCGATGATGATAGTTCGGCTATCCGGACACCCCCTAGTCCAGGACTCCCTCAGTTGCAAACTTCATTTATTAGGAAGCTCGAACGTTACCAGCAAATTGAAGCCTGGTCGAGGTTCATGGTTCAAGGGCTAGGGACTGCATGGATCGTTTTTTTCTTTAGCTGCCTCTGTTCCAAAATAAGTGTCAACTTTATTAGTAGTACAACTTTGTACTAAAGTTTGCACAAAGTTGAGACACTTATTTTGGAACGGAGGGAGTACATATTTGCTATGATCTGACAATCATTGAGATGCAATAGCATGCATGTTAGTCTCCTTTGTATTTGGTGAAATGTTGCAACGGGCAACCTTGGACGCAAGTTACATGTAACAGAAGCTGGAAGCTTAGCATTGTACAAATTTATCTCGCTGATAAATTACAGTACGTACTATACTAGTACTTCCTCCGTTCCTAAATATAAGTCTTTGCAGAGATTTCACCATGAACCACATGTGGATGTATATAGATGCATTTTAAGTAGATTCACTCATTTTGTTCCGTATGTAGTTCACCTAGTGGAATCTCTACAAAGACTTATCTACTAGTAATAGCTAGCCCCCACTACTAGGAATTCTCTATCCTCTCCTTGAGCCACATCATCAAAATTAATGTGGCCGTTAGATGAACTAAATCAGTCCATAATAGCCGTCTGATCTAGACGTTGAGAGGCTCCGCACTAAGCCACATGCAAGCATGCAGAAATACCGTGGCATGCATGTGAGTGGGTTTTAAATCACATCAACATGTCTGCATGCAATCATGCACCAGTAGCATGCATGTAAGTTAGCTTTTAAGTCCCATTAACATGTCAAAAAGAAAAATATAATCCCATTATGCAGTAGGAGTTGGCTGATCGTTTTTCCTTACATGGGATGATCTAAATGATGATGGGAGTTTATTTAGTTTGTCTACCACATTTGTCATGCGGTTATAGAGTTTTTTTTAGTTCTATGAAATCGATAATTTTGCGCAGAGAGATATACGGCTGTTCCGCGGCAACACGCGGGGACTCATCTAGTAATATTTAGGAACGGAGGGAGTACTATGTAAAGAGTTAGGTGTCGCATGGTGATAGTGTGCGGTGGGCCATGTAATCACTGAGCCTGCATGTTTTCACTGCTCTTGCACTCCTCCGCTGTAAGAATGGAGAAAATTGTAATCTAGTAGTAGTAGTAGTACCTCCTTTCGCTGAAAGCATGGGACATCTAGCAGTCCTACCACCTCAGTAATAAAGACCAATGAGCCGTCAAATCACATAGACCCAGCAGTAAGTTGGACGGACGAAGCAACCATCACTCTTGCGCCAGTGAGAGGTCGCGTCCACTCTGCCCGGGCATGAATGCGGCACCGATTCTTTGGACCAGCGCTGGCCGTTTCAGGCGGGAAGCGTGCGCGGGCGATGGAGATGCTTTGGGTGGGCCAGGCTGGTCAGGAGAGGGCGTGGCAGCTGTCTGCATGTCCCTACCGGACACGCCCAGAAACGAGAGGATGCACCGACTCTCGTGGCTAAAATCATACACTATACACCATCTCTCTGTAGGAGTAAGTCGATCTGCCGCTCTCTCTAACACACACATGCTGTTAAACACACACACGCACACGCACGCACCTTGGTCCCGTTGCACCTTCTAAAACTTATTACACCTAGACGGAGGGAGTAGTAAGTATACGAGATACGGTGGCACACTGACTTAAGTCGAATACAAGTGCCTAACATTTGTGTGCATGTTATAATAAGGATTCACTTAAAATAGTACGTGAGCGAACAGAGGGATCAATTGGACAGTGTTCCCGAGCAGTAGCGAGATGTGTGAGCTAAGATACACCACTGGCGCTTTTAATTTTTCTTATTAATTTGTTTGTTTCACCCTCTGACTGGTGGGACCCAACATACTACATGGAGAGAGGTAAGGTGACTAAGGCTGCATTATTTCTGCACCAGTTTGGATAGTCTTACCACCAAAGCCACATGACACGATTATGATTGAAATCCCAATGACTCCTACACACACAAAAAACATGGCATGCTTGTCACACGAATGCAGGAATGTATAAAAGGTTATTTTCCTCTCGTTTAACATAACGGGAGGGTTGTGTAGCTGGTTAGCCTGTTCGCTCATCAAACTTGAGGTCTCGGGTTCGATAACTACACTTAAGCATAATTTGTGCCAGGAGGATTCTTTGACTGGTCAAAATGGATGGATACGGAGCTATACGATCTCGTAGTGACTGTATAATCACCTCATCACGTATAAGCTGCAGCCTCAGCACTTGTTTTCTAGGGTTTGCATGCTTCACACTGTCTCTCCAGTATATATATACACGCTGGAGCCTCAGCGCTTGTAGTTTCTCTCTTCACACTCCCTCGCCCTCTACAGATCTAAACAAGACTTCGTTGGCCTCTCTCTCCCCTCACTGCTGCTCAAAGAGCCGGCAGGATCCGTCCGTCAGGAAGGGAAGGAGGCTTAACGCTGTCACCGTCGGTGAGGGAGGGAATCCACTACCGGCGCAGCTATTCACTTTCACCCAGCGGCGGCGCGGGAGGGCCTCCGACCCCTTCTTCTTCGCCGCCATCTCATCGCCCACCGAACCATGCCCCAAGAACCTTAAGGTATAATTTACTTACTCCACATGAATTTCTCTAGCTGCATGTATACCATGAATCTAGGGCGTGGTTCAAAGAGGAAAGGAGTGGGGGAAAGTAGTGCGAAAAGTTGTATATAGCATGAATCTAGGACGTGGTTCAAAGAGGAAATGAAGGGGGAAAGTTGTATAGCATGAATCTAGGATGTGGTTCAAAGAGGAAAGGAATGGGGGAAAGTAGTGGGGAAAGTTGTATCGAATAAATCTAGGACGTGGTTCAAAGAGGAAAGGAAGGGGCGAAATTACTAGTTCAAAAAGGAAAGGAAGGGACAAGGCTGTAGAGTTTGAGCAGGACTAGATTTGTTGCGCTCACACAGGGAAAGGTGTCTAAAGATAACAAAAATGGGACCAACACAAATATGCTCCTTGGTTGTTTGTTCTTTGTTGCAACAGACTGTGCATGACCACAGTACATCGGTAGGGAGATGCACATGGTGCTGGTGCGTCCACTGTCCCGTGCAACTCATTAGCTGTTGTTAATCTAAGGCCTTGTTTGGTTAAAAACTCCCTAGTCCCTACCTGCTTGGTTCCAGGGACTAAACATGGACTAGAGGTTATTAAATGACATGCTAAAATACCATGTTACCCCTAGTAATGAACTAATAGAGACAAGGTGCGATGCGTGGCACAGGCAACTGTTGGAAAAAGTCCCACATAGACTCCCTCGGGGTCTTCTTTCTTTAGTCCCAAATGCCCACTTTTAGTCCCTAAAAGTCCCTCCTGATTGGTTTAGATGGGACTGACACAGAGTTTTTTTAGTCCCTACGCCAAAATGTCCCTGTAAACAAACACCCTCTAATAATGCCGCTGGAAAATTGATGCAATGCCACAGTTAAAAGCAAATTACATGTTTAATGAATTTTATTGTTAATATAATCTCTATGTTAATATAAATCAATGCCACCATTTGAGAAATGCTACTGTCTTGCTTTCTTTCCCATTTAGATAAGGTAGATGCTTCTTTTTGTTGGCTTCTGTGTCATCCACCGTTATTGACCACTAATTGTTTCCTTTGCACCTCTGTGTAAATAGGGTTATCTACTTCACCTCGTTGCCATTGTGACCTTTTGTTGCACTGCACAAAACACTTTTGTTTTAAGAGTGTTTTGTGCAGTTCAACCAAAATGTCACACCGACAACGTTGCTTGATTGCTTGATCTTAGTGGAACTGCATAAGAGGAGATCTTACTTCCTATCCATTAAGGAGAATTTGGTTTAGATCTTCTTCTTGTGAGTTGTTTGAATTCCGCATCATGAGAGGTCAGTACTAGCCTTCTTTCACATGATTCTGCAGTGTGCTTTCATATGTTGTGCTACTTGTACGATAATGTTGCTTGATTTTAGTGAACTGCACAAATGGAGACAAGACTTCCAATCTGTATGTGCACCGTAATATCCCATTGAAGTAAGATAAGGATATTTCACAACTGTTGGCCTGTATTTTGCCACTTTCATCAGAAAATTAAGTTTAGTACTATACTTGTGCTCCCTAATTGACATGCCAAATCTTACATTGAAGGCGAAGCTTATCTGTAATTGAACCAAGTGATGAAGGGGAAGAACAAGTGGAAGAAAAACAAAAATCAACTCCCGGTGCTGTAATGAAGCACTGGAACTATGATGACACAAGTAATGATATAGTTTTGCATCTTAATTTATTGCTATGGCTGGAACGAACAATTGTTTTGCCACTGATTTGATGCCACTCTTAATGTAATATGTAATTATCTCTACTTGTGCAAACAGGGATCTTCTTTGAAGATACCATATATTTTAGTGCAACTGCACAAGAAGATGTTGGAAACATTAAACTAATTGAGGAGTATATAGTAAGCATGGCCACCACCATAGATAGCAACAGATGGTTCCGGAGAAGTGCTTCATATGTATGCTCTACACAATAAGCCTCCTGACAAAGGTTGGTACTCGCCCACTGATTTCATCCATATGATTGAGCTTTGGCATATCTATTGGTGTTGTGCTACTGTTTAGATATTGTCATGAAAAAGTGGTATTGTCCTTGAGAAGTGCTTCATCTATGCTGTTTTAAATATTTCCTTTCCTTTTTTTCGAGCAAACAGGGATGCTAACATTTAGTTGTCCTCTTGTCTTTGCACAACAGGTCATCTTCCTCTGAAGAAGAATATGGAGTACATGAAGTGACTAGTTCCGATTATGCCAGGATGAAGAAGCCATGTCTATCTTCTCATCAGACGGAGCAGTTGAAGGATGGTTACATTATTCCCCACAAGACCAAACTAACTTCAGCTCAGAAGGACTGACAAATCTCCATTTTTTTGCTGTGATGCGCGAGTAAAATGTTGTTCTAGGATTCTTTCTGGTGAGTTCCATTTTTCTAAAAGTGTGCTCTACATGGACCATGTAGGTGCCTGTTGAAACTGTCAATTCATAGTACAGTTTGCTTTATACTAATCACTTTTTTGTATTTGTGCAAACAAGGCTGCTCAGCTTGATTTCAATGGGAACTGCACAAAATGTTCATGAATACATCGAATCATTCATTTCCACCACAAGAAAGGAGGTGCCGATAAGTTCAAGGCGTTGCAACATATAAGGGCGAAATCATACAAGCTACACGCGAATTTGGTTGATTTTGGTGGAACTGCACAAAAAGAACAGTTGGTTTATTTAGCACGAGGTCCCATGCAATGTCTGAACTGATGGCAAACCCTGCCCATTCCACAATCGTAGGCATTTGATATTATGGAATTGGACAACCTTGTCAAATTTTGCTCATTGATTTTAGCAAGACATGCGTTTGATATTTTCGAATGGGACGACCTTTGCTGTCAGCAGCGTCGATCAATTTTTTCTTTATTCTTTAGTTGTGAAGTAAATATTGCCTCTGACATGTGAGTCGCTGAGATGCATAATCATCGATTGTTTTGAATATTCTCTATGAATTGCCAGGCCTGTGTGTTTGATTGCAATGTACAGAAACGCTAAAAAGCTGCTCAAACTCTTTGTACTCCTTCTGTTCCTTTTTACTTCACACATTGTGAAAGTGCATCCTTTTTTGTATAATATTGGTCAAAGTAGAGATACTTTGACTGCAGACAAAACTTGTATGCAGACAAGAAAGGACCGGAGGGAGTACATGTGAAACTGCTGCAAACGAGGTGATCACCCTGGGAATAATGCTAGTACGTATTGTTTTGCATGTTCATCCAATGCCAGTGATACAGGAATTCGAACTAATTGAAATAAATTCATTCATACACGGTCAGATTTCATATAAACATGCTGGATTTCATTACATTTCATACATTCTTCAACTAAAAAGGGGTGCGCTGGAGGTATAATTAATTAACCAAAGCTACCCACCTGTGTCCCGCTGAGTCGAACAGAAGCTTCAGTGACTTAACTACAGGTGCAGTTGCGTAACTGACATGTGGCCTGTTGGGCCCACGTGTCAGTCAGCCAACTGCACCAGCAGTTAAGTAGAAGCAACGTTCTTCTCCAGCGCAACTCTTCGACTCCACGTCACCGCCAAGAAGCTAACCGGCCGTCAATGGTCAACCCGCCTAGCTTGGCTTCAACCGGAGGGTAGCAGCGGTGGCCTTACTTGGACCCGAGCAGCGGCGACCTACTGTGTTCTACTCTTCCTCATTTTCTGTGTGGCACGGCCTCATTGGCAGTGGGTGGGGCCTCGGCGGAGCCAGCGATGTCCTTTATCTTGTTGCCGGTGGGCGGCGCCTCAGCGGAGCGGTGGAAATCCTCCCCCACGTTGCCGGCAGGGTGGGGCCTCGGCTGAGCCGGCGATCTCCTCTGCCTCGTTGTTGGCAGGGCGGGGCCTCAGTGAAGCCGGCGGTGTCCTCTGCCTCGTTGTTGGCACCGCGGGGCCTCGGCGGAGCAGGGACTCGTCGACGCCAGCGAAGAGGGGACTCGTCGGAGCCGGCATTGTCCTCTGCCTCGTCCTCGGTCTCGCCAAACAGCGCATCGCCTGCTTCATCACCCTCTTTGCTAGCCTCTTTGTAGGCGGCCGCAGCCTCCGCCACCCACTTGCGGTACCGCCAGCGCTCAAGGCGGCCCTTGCGGGCGGAGCGGTACGAGTCGACCAGCACCTCCTGCTCCGCCCGCTCCGCGGCGATCTACTCCTCCGCCTGCAGGTGCTCCTGGAGGAGATGGTGGTTGTAGGCGGCGGCGGCCTGCACCTCCCGGAACTGCTCCTCATGCATCTGCCTCACCGTGTCCATATATTGGGCACGGGCCTCGCCGGTGGTCATGGTGCAATGCACTGGCGAGGATGGCGCGGAGGAGGGGGTTGGCGCCGGATCGTCGACTACCATGTTCTCCATTGGGACGTCGTCGTCGTCCGGCTGCCTGCTGGCCAGCCGGTCGGCAGCAATGGTTGCGATCTCTTTGTGGTCCGTCGTCCGCCCGTCCTGAAGAGCGTTGGAGCGCGAGGAAGCCATGGTGGGCAATAGTGGTGTGGACAGGAGAAAGGGAACGGATGTGGATGACTGCGGCTATGGCCGGCGCAGCAGTTTATATAGCAATGGTGGGCGGCGGAGAGATGGACGTGTGGCGCCGGAGTAGCCGCCTAGGCAACCGCGTATCATTAATGTGGGCGGTAGATGGACGGATGGACGGTACTTGTGTTGTTTGAAGGCAGAGCAATTGCCTGCACCGGGAAGCGGGGCGGGTGGCGCTGACTATTATGGGCGGAAAGCGCGCGCGGGCGAGGAGATGACTTTACTTGGAGAGGATGACAATGGGTACCCACCAGGGCCATGGCCTCACGTACGCAAGTGCCTCCTTATTATATATATATATATATATATATATATATATATATAACTATAATTTATTTTGCTTCCTTCTGGTTTCCTGACATCACGGTCCCACACCATTGTCAACCTATGTACTCCCTCCTTTCCGGTTTATAGGGCTTATCTCAAAATTTTAGTTTTTCCATTTTATAAGGCTCAATTTGGTTGTTTTCCATCACATGTTCAGATTCCAAGGTGCATTAAATCATTGCATGCAAGTATTAAGAGAAAATTGGCCAGTACATGTACTTTATGCATGCATGCATTGCAACTAATGCATTGATAAACATAATATTTTGAGGATAACAAGAGCATTAATTAGGTGCTTTTGCAAAACTACAAAAAGTATTCCACCACTCACCATCTACCTTGATTGGTGAGATTTTTTAATTGAGCACTATAAACCGGAAAGGAGGGAGTAGTCAATAAACGAGAGAATTGCACAAGAAGCGGCCGACGGCTGGGACCAAGCAGCTCGAGCAGTATTTGTGTTTTTTAGGTGTGAGCACTGCAGAGTTTTTCGATGTTTAGCCCAGATATTAATTTTTCTGCTCTGAACAACAGCGAAAACATCGCTGCAGGTATTAACTGGGCGGGTTGTGGCCTGTCTAGCCAAGGCCAGATATCGAGCCCAGATATTAACTTTTTTCGAGCTGAAAATGGCTAGCCCAGCTATACTTTTTGTTAGGAATACCCAGGCAAGGTCAAGTTGTTATTCTCCGTCCCGCTGGAATGCAAATCTTTCCTAGGAGGGATGCATTAGGCTTAATAAGAAAATGGGCTTTAAGAAATAATAAATGGGATGTAATTATAAAAACTGGGCGGTAACTATAAAAAATGCACCAAACACGTAATTACTTTATAAAATATTATTTTTGGATATTGAAAATTTTAATTTCATTAATTGTTGCGAGCGCAATGTTTCGTTGGATTTTTACGTAATATAGATTTATATTGAAATTGTATTTAATCTGACTAGAAATTTCGGGATAAAAATATTTCGAATCCCATCAAAATGTGGGAAGTTTTATTGAATTCTGTTTTGAACGGTTGGTTGAAATGGGCTATACTTTTAACAAACTGTAAATGGGTTGTAGTAAATTCCATTAGAATTCAAAAATGGGCTACACGTTCTTACAAATCTCAAATGGGCTATAAGTTCTCTGCCACACACTTCTGGCCTTACTAAGTTGACGCGTCCCCTAAAAAAACAGAGTTGACGCGTATGCAAGGCTTTGTCAACTTATAGTCAACACACGGTTCTAGCAGCAGTGGCCGTTGGATGTCCATCCAACGGATGCCGTGCTTCTTCTTCAATCTCGCATATTCTAGCTTCACCCGCCCAAAAAATGATTCCTCCCCCTGACATCTGGGGCGCACCGTTTCAGAAGCTGGCCTGTGGGCCTACTAAGTTGACGTACCAAGGGCTTTGTCAACTTAGTCAATATAAACGATTCTAGCTGTAGTGACCGTACGATGTCCATCCAACGGCCATCGTGCTTCTTCAACCTCTGGTCTTCTTGCTCCAGCGGCCCAAAGCAGCGCCGGACGTGCCGCCTGCTCCTGCCTCCCTCGGCCGGCTGTGCTGCTGCGGAGGTCTCACCGCCCTCTACCACTCCCATCGCTGGCCAGGCCATCCCTCCGCTCACCCACACCCCCTGTTATTCTGCGGCGACGGCAGCGCAGCCGAACCAGTGAACCCTCGTACTCCTCTCCACGTGTGCATCCTCTGTCGCATCTTCCCCAGCTCCGCGTCATATCCTTCCTAGGCCTCGCCGTCGTCCACCGCCGTGGTGCTCTCGGCGCGGCGTGGTCAACGTGGTCAAGGAACGACTTCCATAGGACGTGGAATGTGCGTGGAGAGGCTGACAGCTGGGTCCACGGCAACTGCAAGGAAGTGCCTCCTTATTACGCGCAAAATAATTATTCCTCCACCTGACAGCGGGGACCCACTGGACGAGCCACCGTATATCACGAAAAAAATGATTCACCCCTTGACTGCTGGGACCCACCAGCTACATCTTCGCACGCAAGGAAGTGCGCCGGGCAAAAAAATGATTCGCCCCCTGACTGCTGGGACCCGCCATGTAACGCCCTGGATCCGATGCGCCAGGTGTCTGCCAGTTATTCGCTGTCGTTGCCATGTCATTTGCTTGCGTGTTGCATTTTATCATGTCATCATGTGCATTGCATTGCATATGTGTTCGTCTCATGCATCCGAGCATTTTCCCCGTTGTCCGTTTTGCAATCCGGCGCTCCTATGCCCTCCGGCGTTCCCCTTTTCGTCTCTCATTTTGAGTGGGTGTTAAACTTTCTCAGAATGGACCGAGTCTTGCCAAGCGGCCTTGATATAGCACCGGTAGACCGCCTGTCAAGTTTCGTGCCATTTGGACTTCGTTTGGTACTCCAACGGTTAACCGGGTAACCGTAAAACCCCTTTCTCTTTGCATCCCAACACCCCTTCCAAAGTGGCCCAAAACCCACCTAACTCCCCTCCATGCTCTCGGTCGTTCGATCACGATCGTGTGGGCGAAAACCGCTCCTCATTTGGACTCTCCTAGCTCCCTCTACCTATAAAACTAGACCTCCCCAAAAAATTTCGCAGTCCAAACCCTCGAAACCCTAAAATCGCCCTCCGCCGCCACCGGACGCATCCGCGACGGCCGGACATGTCCGCCGCCGCCGCGCCCAGCCAACCCCGCTCTGCCACATCAGCGCACCGCCGCTCTCTCTCTCCTCGCACC
>NC_041387.1:241100558-241114268 GCF_002162155.2 Triticum dicoccoides | reverse complement strand
TGCGCCGCCCCGCGCCTGGCCCCGTCTCCCTTGGCCGCCGCCGCCTCCTCCCGGCATGAGCCGCGCCTCCCCGTCGTCCTCATCATCGCCGGAGCTCGCGGAGCTCGCCGGAGTTCGCGCAGCTCGCCGGATCCGGATCGGGACCAGATCCACCGGTCCCCAATCCAAACGCCCCGAGCCTCCCCGGTCCGCTCCGTCCCGGGATCTCCTCGTCCCGGTTTGACTTTTCGGAGGGTATATTTTCGTCCAAGTCCCAGAATTTTGTCATTATCATGCCATGTTCGTTACATCGTATCTCTGCATCCGTAGCTCCGTTTCGTGCGTGTAATATGTCAAATTGTTCGCCTCAACGAGTACATCATTTCATTCCATTGCAGCATATTCATTTGAGGTTATCTAGATGCCTCAATCATCATTGTAAGAGTGCTTCATAATGTTTTCTGCTGTCTGTTATCAGAACGAGCTCTTTTGTCATTTTTGCCATGATTGATGTGTGCATCCTATGAGGTTGATGTCTTCATGTGTTTTGATCTATGCTATGTCTTTTTTACAGAGGTGCTTACCATGTATTTTTGTGGTCAATGTGGTGACTAGCACAAGCATGCAAACTAGGCATCGTGATGTTGCTGATTTTAGTCCCTGTTCTGTTGTTATTTTGATGCCATGTAAACATGATGCTACAGAGAGATCCATGCATATTTTGAGATACTTCAGTAAGGGTGTTTTGAACATGTGGTTATTCTCTATCCATTCATGCCCTTGGTTGCAATTATGGAGTAGTGTAGCATGTCCTTTTCGTGCTCTACTTTTGCTTCAAAATGTTTCCTGGCAGATTGTTTACATGTTATTCAATTTGGCCAAGGTTGCTATAGTTGATCCTTGCATGCTTTGGACTTGTTCTTGACTTGATTTGTTTCACAAACATGTCTTCTTGATGATGCTATGCGTATCTTGTCATGCAATGACTTGTGGTGAGTGATTCAAGCTTGTTAAGTAGGGTACATGATGTTGCTGTTTTGCTAGGCTGAATCTGTTATTTCGTGATGCTATATAAACATGCTGCTACTAATCATTCTATGCATAATATGGAGATGTTGTATAAACATGTTTTGATCTACATGTCATCCTCTATCCATCCATGCCCCTGGTAGCATTTATAGCTTGTTGTAGCTTGTCCATATCTTGCTCCAAAGTTGCTTCATAATGTTGCTGCTAGCCTGTTAACATTAAGTTCAGTTGTTTCCATGTGTTTTCCTAGTGATCCATGCACCCTATAACCTTGATATTGCCATGCTTAGCTTCACAAACATGCCTTCTTACTGTTGGTTGCCTTGCCATGCCATCTTTTGCTCTGTAGTGAGTTGCACAAGCTCATCTACATGCCTTCATAATTATGTTCCTGCCATGTTTGAATTTGTATTATAACTTGCTATGTTTACGTGAGTGCCATCATATTTTCTGATCCTTTTTGGCTTATGGTCACTAAATGACTTTTGATCTATGCAATTAGTAGATTCATGCCATGCCTTTTTTTGCCTTGATAAGTTCCTGTAACATGTTGTTTGATAGCTCTAAACATTGCATGGTGATGTTATTTTCTGCAAAGTCTGAAATTGTTATAACTTGCAATCTTACCATGTGTGTTTGAGTATGTTCTAGTGATTTCTGGAGATAGCTCAGGGTTCATGTTTTGTTGTGCTTTACCTGTACATCATGTCCGTGCCTTTTGTTATCATGTTGGAGTGCTGTAGCATGTTGTTTTGATGCTTGCAATATGCCTAGTTGCTGTTTTGGACAGATTGTTGCTACAACTTGTATAGTGTGTGTATGTTGAACCGTTGCTCCGTTTTGAGTGTGCTCTATATGAAATTTGCTTAGAATTGCATGTAGTTTCATATTATCATGTTGCATCCTTGTTTTGAGGTGTTTGCTTGATGTTTGTATGCATTTTGCATCGATGCCATGTTTAACTTGTGTTGCTCATATCTTCTAGTCCGTAGCTCCGAACTAAATGAACTTTATATGTAACTTGACTAGAATCTCGTGTAGATCATCTTTGTGCATCTTAACTTGCTGTTTAACAACTTGAACATAAGGTTTATTCAGATCTGGACCAACTTCGAAATTTGCATATGGGGACTTACCGGAATTGTTATATGTTGTTCCCGGCCTCATTTAAACTTGCCTTGATGTGTTGCTCTTGTCTGCATCGTCTCTTGCCATGAGTAGCTTCATGTAGTCTTGTCATGCATCATGCTTGTTTGTGCATCAAGCCTTGCTCATGTGTGGTGTGTTTACCTTGTTGTGTGCTTCTTCTTGTTAGTTCCTGTTTCGTTGCGATCGTGAGGATTCGTTCGTCTACACTTGGTTCGTCTTCGTGGCTTCATCTGTTCGTCTTCTTCATGGACTCGTTCTTCTTCCTAGCGGGATTTCAGGCAAGATGACCGCTACCCTGGATCTCACTACTATCATTGCCATGCTAGTTGCTTCGTTCTATCGCTATGCTGCGCTACCTATTACCTGTTTATCAAGCCATCCCAAATTGCCATGAACCTCTAACCTTTGACACATTTCCTATGCAAACCGTTGTTTGGCTATGTTACCGCTTTTGCTCAGCCCCTCTTATAGCGTTGCTAGTT
The DNA here is from genome assembly GCF_002162155.2 of Triticum dicoccoides. NCBI lineage: Eukaryota > Viridiplantae > Streptophyta > Magnoliopsida > Poales > Poaceae > Triticum > Triticum dicoccoides. The sequence continues at coordinate 241,111,629 of NC_041387.1, read as the reverse complement.
GCAGGTGAAGTTGAAGATTGCTCCATGGTGGACAGGATTTTGGTTGGGATATCACAATATCTCTTATATTATTAATGCATCTATATACTTGGTAAAGGGTGGAAGGCTCGGCCTTTTGCCTAATGTTTTGTTCCACTCTTGTCGCCCTAGTTTCCGTCATACCGGTGTTATGTTCCCGGATTTTGTGTTCCTTACGCGGTCGGGTGATTTATGGGACCCCCTCGACAGTTCTCTTTGAATAAAACTCCTCTAGCAAGGCCCAACCTTGGTTTTACCATTTGCCTCACCACCACCTACTTTTCCCTTGGGAGTCGCTCTCTCGAGGGTCATCTTTATTATAGCCCCCCGGGGCCAGTGCTTGTCTAAGTGTTGGTCCAAACCAGAGCCACTTGCAGCGCCACCTCGGGGAAACTTGAGGGTTGGTTTTAGTTGTATGTAGTGTTCATCCGGTGTTGCCCTGAGAACGAGATATGTGCAGCTCCTATCGGGATTGTTGGCGCATCGGGCGGTCTTGCTGGTCTTGTTTTACCATTGTCGAAATGTCTTGTAAACCGGGATTCCGAGTCTGATCGGGTCTTCCTGGGAGAAGGTCTATTCCTTCATTGATCGCGAGAGCTTGTCATGGGCTAAGTTGGGACACCCCTGCAGGGTATAATCTTTCGAAAGCCGTGCATGCGGTTATAGGCAGATGGGAATTTGTTAATGTCCGGTTGTAGATAACTTGACACCAGATCCGAATTAAAACGCATCAACCGCGTGTGTAGCCGTGATGGTCTCTTCTCGGCGGAGCCCGGGAAGTGAACACGGTCTTTGGGTTATGTTTGACGTAAGTAGGAGTTCAGGATCACTTCTTGATCATTACTAGTTGACGATCGTTCTGCTTGCTCTCTTCTCGCTCTTATTTGCGTATGTTAGCCACCATATATGCTTAGTCGCTGCTGCTGCCTCACCACTTTACCCCTTCCTTTCCCGTTAAGCTTTGCTAGTCTTGATACCCATGGTAATGGGATTGCTGAGTCCTCGTGGCTCACATATTACTACAACACCAGTTGCAGGTACAGGTTTCGCGATGATCCTGACGCGAGAGCGATGTTTGCTTGTATTGGACTTCTTCTTCTACTTCTTCTTCGATCAGGGGATAGGTTCCAGGTCGGCAGCCTGGGCTAGCAGGGTGGATGTCGTTTGAGTTTCTGTTTGTGTTTCATCCGTAGCTGGATGATGCTCTTATGTATTGTGATGTTGTATTCGTGTGGCATTGTATGCCTGATGTATGTATCCCCATCTATTATGTAATGGTGATGTAAGGATATCCACCTTGCAAAAGCGTTTCTATATGCGGGTCTATCCTTGGTGGGACCTTCGAGTTCCTTTTGGATAGGGTCGCATATTGGGCGTGACACGCCAGCTACACCTTCGCACGCAAGGAAGTGTGTCCGGGCAAAAAACACAAAACGATTCGCCCCCCTGACTGCTGGGACCCACCAGCTACATCTTCGCACGCAGGGAAGTGCCTGATAGTTGGGACCCACCTGGTCAAAGTGTACATAGCGTTGTCATTCTGGTCACGAACGTGTACGTACATATATACTGGTCGATGTAGAGGCGCGCACGTGTCGTAGTAGAGGCGCGCACGTAGCATGTACACGTACGTACAGCGGCCAGGGTCTCGAACGCCTACTCGCGCATACGTACGGCCAGGGCTCATGTACATGGCTGGGTCGGAACGGACAAACAGCGTCGTCGTCGTGTTCATGGGGAGGCAACGGAATGCGTAGTGTTCATGGGGAGACAACAGAATGCGTCGTGTTCATCGGGAAGCAACGGAACGCGTGGGAGCCAACCGGCTGGGTCAGAACGGAATGCGTCGTCATGTTCATCGGGAGGGCTTGGACGGAACAGACGATGGAAATGAGGCCTGGCGTACTGCAGAACGGAGGAAACGGCCTTGTGTTCGACCGGGAGGGGTGTGGCGTACCGCAAAACGGAGGAAACGGACCTCCTACATTCGAAACGGGGGTCCTATTGATCGGGAGGGGTGTGGTGTACCGCAAAACGGAGGAAACGGACCTCCTACGGTCGAAACGGGGGTCCTATTGATCGGGAGGGATGTGGCGTACCGCAAAACGGAGGAAACGAACCTCCTACGGTCGAAACGGGGGTCCTGTTGATCGGGAGGGGTGTGGCGTACCGCAAAACAGAGGAAACGGACCTCCTACGGTCGAAACGGGGTTCCTGTTCATCGGGAGGGGTGAGGGAGTCCTGGACTAGGGGGTGTCCGGATAGCCAAACTATCATCATCGGCCGGACTCCAAGACTATGAAGATACAAGATTGAAGACTTCGTCCCGTGTCCGGATGGGACTTTCCTTGGCGTGGAAGGCTAGCTTAGCAATACGGATATGTAGATCTCCTACCATTGTAACCGACTCTGTGTAACCCTAGCCCTCTCAAGTGTCTATATAAACCGGATGGCTTTAGTCCATAGGACGAATAACAATCATACCGTAGGCTAGCTTCTAGGGTTTAGTCTCCTTGATCTCGTGGTAGATCTACTCTTGTAATACCCACATCATCAATATCAATCGAGCAAGATGTAGGGTTTTACCTCCATCAAGAGGGCCCGAACCTGGGTAAAACATTGTGTCCCTTGTCTCCTGTTACCATCTGCCTAGACGCAAAGTTCGGGACCCCCTACCCGAGATCCGCCGGTTTTGACACCGACATTGGTGCTTTCATTGAGAGTTCCTCTGTGTCGTCACCGATAGGCTCGATGGCTTCTTCGATCATCAACAACGACGCAGTCCAGGGTGAGACCTTTCTCCCTGGACAGATCTTCGTATTCGGCGGCTTTGCACTGTGGGCCAATTCGCTTGGCCATCTGGAGCAGATCGAAAGCTACGCCCCTGGCCGTCAGGTCAGATTTGGAAGTTTGAACTTCACGGTTGACATCCGCGGGGACTTGATCTCCGATGGATTCGAGCCACAGCCAAGCGCGCCGCACTGTCACGACGGGCACGATTTAGCTCGGCAGCCGGACAGTGCCCTGGAGGCCGCACACGAGTCCGCTCCGATCTTCCATTTGGAGCCAGCTGCGTAGATCGAGGACGGGTGGCTAGACACCGCCTCGGGGGCTGCAACCTCTACGGCGATAGAGCCGAACACTGACCTTGTCCCTCATGAAGTTCGTGACTCCGAGGTGTTGGACTACTCGCCGGACTCCGAACCTCCCGCGCCCCCTCCAATTGAATCCGATTGGGCGCCGATCATGGAGTTCACCGCTGCGGACATCTTTCAACACTCACCTTTCGGCGACATCTTGAGTTCGCTAAAGTATCTCTCGTTATCAGGAGAGCCCTGGCCGGACTGCGGTTAGGACGGTTGGGATGCGGACGACGAAGAAATTCAAAGCCCACCCACCACCCACTTAGTAGCCACTGTCGACGATCTAACCGACATGCTAGACTTCGACTATGAAGACATCGACGGTATGGACGACAATGCCGGAGACGACCAAGAACCAGCGCCTACTGGGCACTGGAAAGCCACCTCAACTCACGATGTATACATGGTGGATACGCCAAAAGGAAGCGATAACAAGGAACAACGGGACGTGGCGAAGGACAACTCCCCCGACAAACAACCAAAACGGTGACGCAAGCGCCGCCCGAAGTCCCGCCTCGATAACAACGGCACCCATACTGACCTGGCCTTAGAGCAGAGCGAAGCAGTAGGCGACGAACATGCCACCAAGCAACCATCCGAACAGGATGAATTGGACAAGCAACCCATCCCCGGCGAAAACAACAGTCCAGACGATCTCACGCCGGACACATCACCGGAGCATAAGAGCCTTCATAAAAGGCTCGTCGCCATTGCAAGAAGTTTGAAGAAGCAAAAGCGGAAGCTCAAAACAGCGGAGGACGCACTCAGAATGAGATGGAGCAAAGTTCTCAATACCGCAGATAAATGCGGCGATAATAACCAGGCAAAGAGCTACCCGAAGCGCAAGCTGCTGCCCGAATTTGACGAGGAGGCCGTAGAGCCCTCACAGTCAAAAAAGAAAGAGGTCGCCTAGCCGGATAGACGACCAGATGACAGGCTAAGAGCGGCAAGCGGCGCCACACACAAGCCGGCACACGATCCACATAAGGATCCTCGCAAAAAGGATGTCCCGGTCAGGTCCATCTATAGGCCAAAAAAGAAGACTCCAGGGAACAACACAACCCGCCGAGTGTTTGAAGACAACGGCACACCTAAATACAGGGGCGCCGCACACCCACTATGTTTCACCGATGAGGTACTGGATCATGAATTTCTAGCGGGATTCAAACCCGTAAACATAGAGGCATATGACGGAACAACAGACCCCGGAGTCTGGTTGGAGGATTATATCCTACACATACATATGGCCAGAGGAGACGACCTCCATGCCATAAAATACCTACCCCTCAAGCTCAAAGGGCCAGCTCGGCATTGGCTCAAAAGCCTCCCGGAAAATACCATTGGAAGTTGGGAAGAGCTCGAGGATGCGTTTTGAGCAAATTTTCAGGGGACTTATGTCCGCCCTCCGGATGCAGACGATCTAAGTCACATAACTCAACAGCCCGGAGAATCAGCATGCAAATTATGGAACAGGTTCCTCACCAAAAAGAACCAAATAGTCGACTGTCCGGACGCTGAAGCCTTAGCAGCCTTTAAGCATAACGTCCGAGACGAATGGCTCGCCAGACACCTCGGCCAGGAAAAACCAAGAACAATGGCCGCACTAACAAGCCTCATGACCCGCTTTTGCGCGGGGGAAGACAGCTGGCTGGCTAGATGCAGCACCAGCGACCCGAGTACATCCGAAGTCAGGCATGGAAATGGGAAATCACGACGCAGAAAAGATCAGGTCCGGAATAAGGAAAATGGCCCAAATAGCACGGCGGTCAATGCCGGATTCAAAAGCTCTCGGCCGAATAATAAAACACTGCCCCTCAAGGACAACAATGATGAGCTATCCAACCTTAAAAAAAATTGGATAGGATATGTCAAATACATAGTACCCCTGGGAAGCCTGCAAACCATTACCCACAGAGATTGTTGGGTCTTCAAGCAGTCCGGCCGACTTAACACCGAACGCAAGGGGCTCGACACACCAAGCGAAGACGACGACGAACCCCACAAGCAGCACGCCGGAAAACAGAAGACTTTCCCACTAGAGGTCAAAACAGTGAACTCACTTCATGTGATAACACGGAAAAATAGTGCGGCACCTGCTAAAACACGCGCCGCACGGTCCACCCAAGAAGAGTCCCGGAATTGGATGTTTAGACCAATTATTTTCGACCATTAGGATTACTCCAGAAGCGTTCGAAACACAGGAGGGATTGCTTTGGTACTGGATCCCATAATCGACGGACTACAATTCACACAAGTCCTAATGGATGGCGGCAGCAATATAAACCTGCTATACCAGGACACCGTCCGCAGAATGGGCATAGACCCTACCAAAATTCACCATAGCAGCACTTCCTTCAAAGGAGTGACGCCTGGCCTTTACGCCAATTGTACAGGCTCTGCACTACTAGAGGTCGTGTTCGGTTCATCCGACAACCTCCGTCGCGAAAAGCTCATTTTCCATATCGCCCCATTCAAAAGTAGCCATCAAGCACTACTAGGACGCGAAGCATTCGCCCGCTTTAACGCAATACCGCATTACGCGTCTCTTATGCTTAAAATGCCTGGTCCACGCGGCATAATCTCAGTAAAGGGTAAATCTGAGTGTTCCTCGACCACGGAAAACGTGAGACTGCTTTGACAGTCGCACACTAATCCGACCTTGCTGGTCAAAGCCCCTAAAAACAGGTCATTCAGACCTTGGACACGGTTAGGCGAGTCTGGCATAAATAAACAAGGGGCTTCCCCGCCGCATTCCTCTTTACAAGGGGTTGCACGTATAAACAATGAGAGCCAATAAAGCTCAACTTTATCATACTTTATTTTAATACATATTTTGCACGATATTTTTTCCAAATTAAGTCCTTCTCCTTTACAGATGAGCAGACGTGCAGGATACACCCGTCCAGGATACAGCACAACGGAGACACAGGCGCAGACGTGCAGCAGGGACCCGTTACAAGGATTCTTTTCAGATTAAGACCCTGCGTAAACCTTTCTTACTGTCTCTTGTTGATACACATCCCCCGGTTTCCTACCATAACCGAGGAGGAGGCTGGCGTTTTGGCATCGGCCGCGTCAGAAGTTCTCGCTCGTACCTGGACACTAGGGGCTTAGGGCATTGCTCTACCCGGTATCATAAAGACCGAATACCTCAGGGAGTGTTCGGCGTCTCGAGTTAGGCCTTATATGCATCAGCTCCGAGTCATGTCTTTGGTCAAATGTTGGGTTTGCCCGGCTCCTGTGTTTTGCTGCCTTACGTTCCGCTCCATCGGCTAACGCAGCACCAGGAGAACTACTGCGATTGTGCCCCGGTTCGGCCGGGCGAGCACCTCAGTAGAGAAAGCCGAAAACTGACTGTCATGATATAGCGAGAGACTGGTCAACCACTCGATCGACTACTGGATTGTTTAGAATTCCTCCACTTTGACGAAGGACCGCTTCCCGGTCAGGCACATACGCGCCCCGAGTTCGGAGAAGCGCGGTGCCTCTAGGGGCTATATCGCAGCCCCACCTTCGAGCTCCTATGGCTAAGTGAAAGTGATAAAGCATTATAGTCTGGTTGCCTAGTTTGCTACGCTATCACCTCCTTCAAAGGACCAAGACGTTGGATTAAGTGTGAAAAAGCTCTTTTCTTTTGCAAACACCCCCGCACGATGTGCGTGGGGGCTGAAGCCAAAGACTGCCATCTTTCAGATTATACATACATATACGGCCGCACAAGAGATAGTTCAATACTTGAACGCACAAGTATAAAAATTTGTTGCATTATAAACATGATCTCACAAATCATACACGTCATTTGAACATAACCTCTTTCGAGCACTGCGACTCTATTAAACGAGCGCCCTACAGGACTTCCTCAAAATAGTGCTCGGCGGGTAATCGGCTTTTGTCCGAACCCCGGGATGCAACAGCGGTGGCATCCATCTCCGCCCAGTTTGTATTAACACGGGCAAGAGCCATCCACGCACCCTCTATGCATGCCGACCGCTGCATCGCCTCGATATGCGGCACCGCCCCAAGGAATTGCTGCAACAAGCCAAAATAACTCTCCGGCTTGGGCCTTTCTGGCCACAAATGAGCCACCACATCTGTCATGGCAAGTCCGGACAACCTATTCAGCTCAGCCCACTCCGCCAACCGATCAGTCAACGGAAGTGGACGCTCCAGACTATGGAATCGAGACCAGAAAATCTCTTCCATTCCGTGATCCTTCTGACTTGGAAAGTGCACGACTGCGTCCGCCGCACTCGCCGCCAAATCTAGATAAGGTTCCTCCGCACCACACAATTGGCCCAACTGAGCATACTTCGGATCCGTGAACTTCCTATGCAGCAGAAAGGGCTTTCCAGCCGCAATGTCTCCGGCCTGACGCAGTTCCTCCTTCATAGCCCGCATCGCACTACGGGCATCCTTGGCTTCCGCGACGGCTTTCTTCAGGTCCTCTTGCTCCGCTCGGCGTTCTCTTTCAAGAACCTCATAGCGGTCGGTAGCATCTTTTAATCTCACGGCCATTCTGGCCATCTCCTCCCTGCTTCGGCAGTGAACAGCCTTTTCAGCTTTTAGCTCTTCTGCTGCCTTCGAGGCAGCCGCATCACTTTTCCTGGCTTGCTCCTTGGCTTGAGCAAGCTCTGCTCGAAGGTCTTCCACAGCAGCGGCACCATCTGCATCAAGCATACAAATTGTAAGAAACGGGCATCAGCTCCCTTACTCGGTGACCGTGGAGCAACCATTTACCTTGTGACTCATCAAGTCGTTTATTGACCAGCGTGATGTCCGCATCCGCAACGTCGAGTTGCCGCTTCAGCTCGGCAGCTCCATCAGTTCGGCTGGCCACCGATCGTTCCACCACCTGCATAGGAAAGGCAACATTCTATAACTGAGATAATGATCCTCGGCACGCTGTCACTTTCGACAGCATACCAAGTCTCAGGGGCTACTATCTATACAGGGCGCACTCCATGTGCAAAACTGTCAAAAGGTATGTCATTTTTTGCATACCTCAAACCCCGTCAGTAAACTTCCGACGGCCTCATACAACCCGCTCTCGGCGGATGAGATCCTTTCAATCACCATACTCATTAATGTGCGGTGATCTTCTGAGATAGACGCCCTCTCGAGCAAATCCTGTAGCTCCACCGGCCGTACTCCAGTGGGTGTCGAACTCCTCGGCCCCGCCGGACTCGGGGAGACCCTACGTGACGACACCTCAGGGTCGTCCACCCCGCCTGACGGGGCGGCAGATGAAGGCGTTTCGCTCTCCATCATCTCCGGACGAAGGTCCCCCGAAGATGAGCTCTGCTGAGAAGGGCTGAGATCCGAACTACAAGGTGAAAAGTTTGGTTAACCTTAGAAATAAAGTAGGGATGTCCCCTATTACAAAACCCCCCTTTTTTACTTACGGCTCGCTGGCGGGTTGATTCCTTTGGGGAGACTGTGCGGCCGGGGCTCTTCCCGGCACGGGACCTTCCGGTGATTTCCTTCCCCGCTTTGAGGCCTTGGCCTCCGGGTCTTCGAAAGCGGTCCTCTTCTCCCCTGGAGGGAGGGACCCTCGATTCCCCCCTTACTGCAAGCCTCCTTGGTAGAGGTGGTAGTTTCCCTGTGCTCCCCTTTGCCCTCCTCCGAAGGTGCAACCTCCAACATTTTAATTAACACGGGATCCGGCGTGGTCTCAGGGAGGGGGGCCGGACACCGTATCAATTTTGCTTGCGCTATCCACTCATGTTCAAGGGATAGCTGGTTAAAAGGCAAACCCATGATAAATAAATGGACAATGTGTCCGGGCACAGGGCTACTTACTTGAGTATCCGGGCTATTGCAGCTTAGGCCAGCGTCCTCGGTCAAGTCCGGACGCATCTCTTGTGATCCGAAGAACAGTTCGTACATCTCCACGGGTGTCAAACCCATGAAGTGTTGGAGAGCTTGCGGTCCCTCCGGATTAAATTCCCATAGGCGGAGGGGGCGACATTTGCAGGGCAGAAGGCGCCGAATTACCATAACCTGTGTCACTACGACCAGATTGATCTCCCCTTCCTAGAGGTCTCTAATCCGGCCCTGCAACAGGGGTACGTCTTTGGACGGCCCCCAGTCAAACCCTTTGTTGACCCATGACGTCAGCTGTTGTGGAGGGCCCGAGCGAAAGACGGGCGGCGGCCTCTGCCTGCTGCCCCTGGGAGCGGTGATATAGAACCACTCCTGTTGCCACAAACCGAGCTCCTCCTGAAAAAAGCCCTCGGGCCATGGAGCATCGGCCCTCTTGTTTATAACCGCCCCGCCGCACTCTGCTTGACGCCCCGCGATCATCTTCGGCTCCACATTGAAGGTTTTGAGACACAAGCCGAAGTTAGGGGTAGTGCGGAGGAAGGCTTCGCAGACGACAATGAATGATGAGATGTGGAGGATGGACTCCGGAGCCAAGTCGTGAAATTCCAGCCCATAATAAAACATGAGCCCCCTCACGAAGGGATCCATCGGGAAGCCTAAACCCCGATGGAGGTGAGACACGAACACAACACTCTCGCCAGGCTCGGGAGTAGGAATAACTTGCCCTTGGGCAGGCAACCTATGCGAGATCTCGTAGGTTAAGTACATGGCGTCTCTCAGCTTGAGCACGTCCTCTTCCGTGATAGAGGAGGGCATCCACCGGCCTCGTAGGTCGGAGCCGGACATTGTCGAAGGTCGAAAGTACCCGAATCTGGAGCCTTGGGTGTTGGAACTCGGGGCGAGGGGCGGATTCGATTGAGGGTTGAAGAAAAAGAACGGGCCTTGGCCTCATTATAAAGAGGGAGAATACCAAGAGCCGTCCCCGTGACCGTTTGGAACCCACCTTCGATGGAGGGGGCGTGGCAACGGGCGCGGGTGGGTTACCCACGTCCGTATTAATGGGAACCCCAGGATAAGGGGAACATGATCTCTGCTTCGACAAGACGTGCCAAGGAAACCGCTTCGCTAAACGCGCTGAGGTGGTACAATAAAAACAATTCGAGTAAAGGCTTGGTAGTGGTGTGACATCATGCCACAAAATACGTCAGCAGATTGAACTTGTGTAAATATTATTCTCTCTATGGTGGTATGTGGAATTTATTTTGCAGAGCCGGACACTATCCTTGTGTTCACAATCTTCTATAAATTATTCGGAGAAGGAACCCGCCTTGCAACACCGAAGACAATATGCGCGCCGGACTCGTCGTCATTGAAGCCTGGTTCAGGGGCTACTGAGGGAGTCTTGGACTAGGGGGTGTCCGGATAGCCGAACTATCATCATCGGCCGGACTCCAAGACTATGAAGATACAAGATTGAAGACTTCGTCCCGTGTCCGGATGGGACTTTCCTTGGCGTGGAAGGCAAGCTTGGCAATACGGATATGTAGATCTCCTACCATTGTAACCGACTCTGTGTAACCCTAGCCCTCTCCGGTGTCTATATAAATCGGATGGCTTTAGTCCATAGGACGAATAACAATCATACCGTAGGCTAGCTTCTAGGGTTTAGTCTCCTTGATCTCGTGGTAGATCTACTCTTGTAATACCCACATCATCAATATCAATCGAGCAGGACGTAGGGTTTTACCTCCATCAAGAGGGCCCGAACCTGGGTAAAACATCGTGTCCCTTGTCCCCTGTTACCATCCGCCTAGACGCACAGTTCGGGACCCCCTACCCGAGATCCGCCGGTTTTGACACCGACAAGGGGTGTGGCATACCGCAAAACGGGACTCCACGGGATACTGTTCATCTCCACCGTCGACCTCCTCCAGCCTCCACGGGCTACCGTCGACCTCCTCCAGCCTCCACGGGCTCCTGTTCATCCAGCCTCCACCGCACGCTACTCCACCGACTACTGTTCAACCACCCCTCCACGGGCACCCCTCCATCGTCTACTATTCATCCAACCATCCACACCACGGGGT
>NC_041387.1:241068451-241100393 GCF_002162155.2 Triticum dicoccoides | reverse complement strand
CAATGCTCACTGTTCATCCAATCGATCGGCTTCAGTTAGCAGCAGTAGCGAAGGAATCGCTCGATCGGGTTCAGTTAACGGCCATCGATCGATCGCTCGGGTTCAGTAACGCGTAGCCTGCAGTGCAATCGCTCGGGTTCAGTTAGAGCCCAACGCCTCGCTCGGGATCAGTTAGAGCCAATGCCTCGCACACACACGCATACGTGTATGAGAGAAACGCGCATCACTCGGCCCCCGACTACCCACCGTAACCGGGAGCTCCCCAAAATTTTCCTCGCCCTCGCTTCTACCACGGTTTTTTTTGTCATGGACGGCCCAAAGAATGTCATGCAGCTGCGTCTCCGGCCCGCCCAGGACGAAAAGCCCATTTTCTGTCATGATTTTTTGCCATAGAAGTAGGAGCCCACCACATCTACGATCATACAAGGTTTTATCACAATTATCGTCATAGAAGTGTCATATGTATGACAGGAAAAAATTCATTCGGCCCAAAATGTCACGGATGTCTTTTTTTTGTAGTGCTAGTAACATGTACCATATGTACTCCAACTCTCACGCATTGGAAACCCCGCAAATCATTATGCCGATGAATGACATGATGATTTTGGTCGATCAAGTTGAAACACCTCGTGTAGGAACTTCCAATAGCATGCGGCACTGTGTTTCACATTTTTATTCATCGGCAACTAATTTGCAATATACTAGTTCAACCATGCCGATGGACGGGAGAATTGGCCATGCTACTACTAGCTATTCAACCAGTTACTCTCAACTATCATATGCTACACCTCATGTCGGTAATTTTTCAGCACCATACACAACTGTATATGTTCATAATTCGGCTTCACACCTTCCTGGTCATAGCCGACTAAATGTAAATTTTACAGGAGCGGTTGTGCCCAATATTGTAGAAGATGAGGTAGTGGTGGCTGCACTGAAGAGTTTAGACCAAAATAAGAGAATTAGTGCTCTTTGCCTTGAACAACATGAAAAGGGGCTATTTCGTGATTATGCGGCAATAAAAGCTAGAGTTTTGCAAGAAGATGAATCTTTGCCAATTGATAAAATTAGCGAGCAAAAATATGGGTTTACAACAATGCATATGCCTTCACCTAGTACTACATCATATTATACACCCCCTACACAATTGCAAAATTTCGGCAACACCCGTGTGTCATTGCCGAAAGAGTCTAAAAGCATTGTCGGGCAATCTTATCTGGAGTGCGCTGACTTTGAGAAAAAAATTAATGCCAATTTTTCCGCTCACCACCAGAAACAAACAGAAAAATAATTGGCTCAAATAAAAGAAGCATTGCTAATTGGTAGAATCAATGAAAAGAAGGATGATTCGGAACATGGAAGTGCTTCGGTTGAAAAAGCCAGATCAAGTAGTATATATTCTAAGTCCATCAAATCCAAAGAGACAAGCATTATTGAGAAAGGGCATGGCAAGCATAGCAAAACGACCATGCTTGATTTTTCTGAAGTTAACAGAACCTACTTCCTGCCCTATGAGTTCCATGCCATAGAAATTGAGAAGCCTCAAGGACAAGAACAAGTAGTCTAACAATGATCGGTTGACAAGGATCTTTGAGGTAATTATGGAAGGAATCAAGAAAAAGATGATGAAAAGGCGTTGGGGAGCCAACCAAAGACGGAGCAAGATAATTTTCAAGTCACACTACCATCATGTTCTCCCAACATATTTGAAGAGGTATTTTTAGCAAGTAATTTACTTATATTTCGATTTGTTCATACTTTGTTGTTGATGCATCTATTAGAAAAATCTTCATGAGCAATATTGAGAGACCAATGAAGAAGGGTAATTTATTTGTTAGCAATCAGATTGTCACAAAGCATATCGATCAACATATTGCATCATTCAAAAAAACAAATAGTGAAAAATTATTACAATCGAAGCTTTCCTTGTTGTTTTATTTAAAGTTCATATCTAATTGGGTAGCTTTGCTTGTTTCATACTTGGCTTACACTTGTTCTCAGATGAGACATGTGTGTTCTAATTAGTTTTGTTTCAGAAATTTAAAGCCAAGCTTAAAATATTTTGAGAAAACCGATGCTATTATAGTTTCTTATTTAAAGATATTGGAGATAGAGTGCAAAACACGATGCATGGCCTAATGGGGGGATGCCAAATATGAACCATTCGTTTGCTTACTTCCAAAGCCATTCTCACAGAAAGACTAGCTAGAAGATAAAAGGTATACCTTCACTTCAAACATGTGTGATCAAATCTTTGATTTGGTGTTAAGAAATAATTGTATTAGAACTCTTGATCACCATGTTGAGCCATCTACCCAAAGAAGAATGTACTGTAGGTTGCATCATTCGTTCAAACATAATTTTGAGGATTGCAATATGTTTCATGAAATAGTCAAATCGACCATTGATAAAGGACGATGATTTCCAGAAACACCAAAGGATGACCAATCTATTCCGATTGATCTTGATGGCAAAAAGTTTTTGCATCGGCTTCTTCAAGCTGATTCATTAAATGACGAGAACATAAAAACAGTGGATGATGGGATCAAGTTTTCAAGTAAAGAAGTTGTTCAAGAGCATAATGAATATATTCTTGAAGGCGGGAATTCCATCAAGGTTGCACAAAAGACGCCAAGTACTAGGGGCAACAAGAAAGTTAAGAGATCAGTGCAAGCACAACCATAGGAAACAAAGGCCGAAATAAGCACCAGGTTAAGAGATCAAATATCACTTTCGCAGAGTTACTAGCTAAATATCAAAAAGCAAGTGAAGAAAAAAGTGATGATGGGTCAAGTAGTGCAAAAGCATCAAGATCACCCCCTAGGCACAATTATGAGGATCGGTATTAGCAAAGTGGGAATTTCGATGCAACATATTCATATCCTTATTTTCGGCCGCCAATGCCAATGCCGTGGATGCCTCCCCATGCTCATGTAAATCCATATCCTTTGTGGACAGGTATGATACAAAAGCGCATTCTCCATCTTATTTTAGACCATCTCACCAACATTGTGTAGCTCCAAGAAGGTCAAAGTTTGATGAACAATCCTATGTTAAAGACCGTTTCAATAAAAAGAAATCGGTCCAGACCCCATGGACGAAGAAAGAGGTGGTCAAGCAAGTATACCGGGTCAAGAAAGATGGTCGTAAGTGTGCTACTTCAGATATGATCTCAAATAACAAATATCCAACTAAAGTGTTGACATTGGCTACAAAAGGCAAAGAAGTGAAGCAATCAATTGTTAAAAATCAAAGTGCCAAATCTGAAGAAAAGAAGTTGAGGGTACATAAGGCCAAAAAAGAGTTGCCATTGGTTGAAGCAGATTCACAGCCAAGGTTCCCACTCGACTTATCGTATTGGCAAAAGAAGAAATTACAAAATCTTAGTGCACAAGAGCTGAAAAAGAAGAACATGGCATGGGTTCCCAAGAGGATCAATCAAAATCACAATGATGTGCAACCTTCTATTGCAACAAGTGTCACAAAAGTGAAGAAAGTGAAGGATGGAAGCCAAAAACAATTAAGCTAAAGGTTTGCATCACCCCCATCAAAATCTTGGGTTGGCACATCATCCATATTCCCCAAAAATGTCATTGATGTCTTTGCCATGGAATCCATCCCCAGGTATGATCGGTCACCCTCCATGGGATTATTTAGATCAATGGATGCAATATAATTTCTTATATCATGAAATAATATTACCAAATCCCTATACATTTGATTAGCTACCATATTGTTGCTGATCCAAAGGGCCGAAATATTTGATTTGTCATTTCATTTGTTTATTTCGACTATACTTGCTTTGGTGGAGGAAGTTTATATGGACCTTATGTTAATGGATGATATTTATCCATCATCATAAGAATATGTCAAAGCATGGCCGGTGTAGTATTCGAACATCATCCTTAGTCGATTGGAAAGCAAGACAAGCCTTTGGTTGCCATAGATGCTACACATATTGAGGCGTTCGGTGATTCATTATGAGAAGTTCAACAAATATTCAAGGTTATCAATGTTTTGATGAATCACTTATAGTTTATTTTAAGGTATGTCTAGATGTAAAATTTACCAATTGGGTTGCTTTAATACTGCTCATATATCTAGACATGACAATTGGAGAGCGAATGAGTTGGCACAGCAGGCATCCGGCTACCATGTTGATCATGGTGTATTGCAATTCTATAAATAGCCGATGTTTGGTCTCACCGACATAGGTAAGGCCGAACTGAAGCCCACCGCTTCGGCAACTAATGAAATTATTATGCAGGCAAAAGCAAGGATTCGAGAAAACTCATTGTTGATTACCTGCATGAACCTAGCAGAAGGGTGGACAATATGGTTCGGACGATGGCTTTGAGATACATATCTATGAAACTTTATCACCGGATTGTTAATGAAATTGAGAAGGTTTCGCCCAATTTTGCATCAAGGATTCAAAAAACTAATGACCGATATATACTTATTGCCCTATCCACATGCAAAATGGCTGATGGAGTGTTGTCGTCTTCCTTAGAACCAACACAGTACAAGTTATTTTTCGGCACGCTTGCTTTGCCGAAAAACAGGGGGACATGTGTTGACACCAGATTTTGGCACGGAAGAAAATGTTATTAACATGGATTCAAATGAAGAAGTGCTCTATACAAAAAAGTTCTATAGTGTTGACATGAACATCTTTGAAGTTTGGGCCATCGTCATCCGATCTTATCTCGAAGCCTGAAACAATGCTCAAACTACTAGGATTTCATATTCCGAGTACTGTTTGACCGATTAAGCCCCAAGACAACCTCGTAAGAGAAAATGTTCAACAAGGATTGTCTTCGTCTCGTCGAATCGATCGATTTTGATATAAAAATCGTCTCAATCCGAGATCGTATGCAAAAGTTAGAGCCATCAGAGTACGGCCCTACCACGAGGCAAAATATGGCGCGAAGGATCACACAACCAGTCTGATGGGTCGCATGAGCTATTCGTCCCTCAATACAGCCTCAAATGGAAAAACTTACAACCAGAAAAAGTTTCATCTCGTCGATCCGATCGATTTTGATATATAAATCGTCTCAATCCAAGGTGATATGCATCCTGGAGAGGCAAAACAAGATCAAGCTAAAGTTTGGGCCAGATTCGGGTTGAATCCGAATTAGACTAGAGCTAGGACTCTAGGAAGTGAATTGATATAATTTTCTTTTAAGAAAAGTATAGATGAATTCTTTGCTTGTACGGGAAGTCCAGCCGCCTTTTATATATAGTGGAGGTGACGGCCGATTGAAACAAAACACAATCGAACAATCATCTACCATTTTTTTTAATCTTTTATCTTCTCCATTGTTTTTCTTCTTCCTCGCTCTTCGTCTGTTCTTCTTGTCGCAGGGTGGCAAAACTTGAGGCCCTAGGGGCAGTCAGACCGACCTAGGCAGCCCATAGCCATTGTGCACCCTGGCGGGGTCCCTCCCGTGCGTGTGGGGTTTCGGGTCCTGAAAAGCATCCGCCGGGTTGCTTGCGTACCATGCTTCTGGACGGGTCTGATGTGTTCATGTCTGAACAAAGAGAAGATTAGTGATGGCATGAAAAAGAAGGACATGTATCGGCATGAAGAGTTTTCCAACTCTATACCTCGCTTTCTCGGTCATCTCACAGATTTCCCTGTGAGGTCCCGTTCACTGTCCAAACCATCAAGAAGACCTGATAGACAGTGACACTAAAAATGAACACAAGGATGCAGATCTGGCAACCATTACATATGTAGAGGACATTGTTATTGCAAACACTACATCTATGGTTACAATATGTTTACTTTATGTAACAATGCATACATAATGTAAATTGTCTACAGTATAATGTCTTCAACTACATTATGGCAGGAATATTATCATCATCAACCTATAATAGTGACTAAGGCTATATATATGGTACATGAAGAGTTCGAAAAACTCTTGTCTCTAACTTCATATGCACCCCCAAGCTCAATCCCATCCAATAGAAAGCGGGTTCAACCGGTGAGTAGTTGAACTCTTTTTTGTAAACACTTCCTTAATTAGTAGACTGCCTTTCTTCACCCAACCACTGTGTACTTTGGTAGATGCATGTACAATTTGGAATTATTCTATATGTTGTAATCTCTATAAATTTTGTCGGTAGGGAAACTTAGTATTCTCAAATGATGACATTAATGCAAGTGTTTGGCCCCGGAAAAAACAATCGGATGCGGTCATCAATGCCCTGGCAGTGCAGCAGGAACAATCAGAAGTCATGAAGCAAGCCATGGTAAATAAGCATAATGAAGTAGATGCTATGAAGAAGCCCTGGCATGTCAGCTGCTACAATACCAAGCTGTGAAGAAGGCTCTGGAAGAGCGTGAGCTAGAACGTGAAGTTGTGAAGCATCTCATGCCAGATAAGCACCATGGCCAACAATCTGTGAAGATTACCCGTGCAGAGCACCAAAAGAAATTAGAAGGTGTCAAGAAGGCTCTGCCAGAGCAAGAGGCAGAAATTGAAAGTTTGAAATTGGGCATGTTATTCTGCATAAGCGTCTTGAATCAATGAATACTGCCCCCATAGAGCAACAAGAAGAAGATGACCTTGTAAAAAATGCAAAGGAAGTGAAAACCTTGGATCTCAAAAAGAGACTTGATGACATTGATGGATTGCCAAAGTTCATCACCCGGAATGCGTCGCTGGGATCATATGAGATGTGAGCAATGAAACTAAGTCATATATGTCTATTTTTATACTGTGGTTGTGCCCCGTGGTTGGCTATTGTAATGTCTTAGACAATTTGTTTGACAATCATCAAGTTTGCGGTTTAACAAAAGCAACGAGTGCGGAATTTGGATTGACTTTGCACGAATTCATATTAAATTTATTTTGAAAAATCAATTTTATCTCATATTGCCTGCCAATTGCAATATAATACAAATTGAGCGCATCTAAATACTGTGACGGTCATGAACGGCCTCACAAGCGTATGGACCCACAAGTAAGAAGCCACGTCACCCACATATGGACCCGCTTGGCAGAATTCACCTCAGGACTACAATGGGCACACATGTTGTCACATCCCTAGTTCTAGTAATGCCTAGTGCTAGCATCTGGTGTTGCATCATGTTTACTTTTCACAAAAAGTTGAAATGGGGATGATAGAACCCCCAGCACCCCCTGAAAACAACTAGAGTTTACTAAAATATTTTTCAATGAACCTGAAATGCCCTTCTAAAATGTCCATCATTTTTGTCCTGGGTTAGAAAAGTAAACATGATGCAACACCAGATGCTAGCACTAGGCATTACTAGAACTAGGGATGTGACACATGTCACAATTGTTGACCATTCAAACGACACATCGTCACAAAAAATAGAATGCCTCGTCCCACATGTAAGCAGACACGTCAGCATCTTTTGTGCCCATATGTCAGCAGTGTTGACCGGTGAATATGGCTTAGTCATCCATAAGTATTTTTACGAGCTTATGCTTTAAGATTTTGTGCGAGGAGCACTACCTGGCTCTCCCGGTTTCTCAGCTTTACTAGCTCTTCCGGCGCGGAATGGGTGACGAAGATCTTGACCATGTGGGGTAATATGACCAGAGCGAAGTGCTCCGCACTGGTTGTGTCAGCGTCGTGGTGGACTACGTCCAGCTTAGGGAGCAGGAGATCAGAGTCATGAGGGTTGGCATAGGGTTTGTTGTCCAAGCAAGAGTTTGAATGCCAGCATGTCAGAGCCGGAGCTCGTTTCTGATGCCATGCTTTCACTCTTGGAGAATGGTGTGAGGTGTCTCTCCACAGAGGAGAGGAACCAAGCATGGTCGGGCATACCTGTGATCTCCACATCCATCTTGAAGCGTACATCAATGGGCTCGGCTCACTCGGAACGACTCCGGGGGTGGATGAGCAGGAGAAAACATCGGGAGCACATGTCTCTGAGAGCAACACGAGCATGCACCTCGGGGGCGAGGGAACCTCATAAGGAAATCCTCTTGTAGGTGGCGGTGTACGTAGAAGTCGGCGGGACGAGCAAGAATTGGGTAGCAAGAATGGCGGTGACCTTAACGTAGGAGACACCA
The DNA here is from genome assembly GCF_002162155.2 of Triticum dicoccoides. NCBI lineage: Eukaryota > Viridiplantae > Streptophyta > Magnoliopsida > Poales > Poaceae > Triticum > Triticum dicoccoides. The sequence continues at coordinate 241,092,333 of NC_041387.1, read as the reverse complement.
GAGCAGTTGTCGCCTAGAGTGGCGAGCAGGGCCCTCTGCTTCAAGGCCTCCTCAACAACCATCATCTCGGTAGACCGAGGTAGAGCAGAACGTGCCATGCATGCAGAGAGCAAGGTGGCCGGATATGGGAATAGCTGGCGCGCGAAGAGCTGGAAGAGCAAGATGGCAATGGGGTACAGAAGAAGCAGGGGCATAGCAGCATAGGCGGGAAATGATGACCGCGATTAGAAGGACGCGGGCCGGCTCGGGCCATCAACGCTAGAGGACAATGGCGTAGTGACCTAAGAGGGATCGATGACTATGAAGGGGGGTCATCGAGGTGCTTGGCCGAGGGGCATCAGACGGGCTACACGAGCGCCTATAACGTGTAGCATTTCTCTGCTGTCAGTATCACTGGTCTTGGGGTTAGATTTTGTCAATATCAAAATCTAGGTACTTACCAGCAAACGAGTTATTGATCTATTTACTTAGTCAAGTTCATTTCTGTTATGTTCTTCAGTCAAGCTTCAGATTCTAGCCTTGATTAAATGGCAATGATATTCTCCAAAACCTACTAAGGTCAGAAATCCTGCCACCCAACAAGATGGTTTGCCAACTGCTGCTTAGTGTGTATCAGCCATTCATTAGCATTGGAATTTGCCGGAGCGGCCCGATGCAGCGTCTGCCATGGACGGAGGCCTTGCGCTTGGCCGGCACGCCAATGCAGAGGAGGCGCGAGGGAGACGAGAGGAGCACGGGGAAGAAGGAGGGGGCGGCGGAGAAGGGTTCATCACCAGCGTGGCAGCGCTCTCCCGTCGGAGTGGCGGCCGAGGGCCGCGAGGCTGGCGGGATCTCGCAACGACAGTGTCTCCTTTTTTATATAGCGTGCGTGTTTTTGTGTAGGCCGAGTCGTTTGGACCAAGCCCAAAAAGTGCCAAAAACAATTGCAGATAAAATACATTTTTCAAAAAACAAAAATTCTAAAAAAAACATTTTTCAGAAAAAAGTTCTCAAAAACATTCTTACCCCTAAAATAACATTCTTTTCAAGAAAAACGTGTGTTCAAAAAATATTCTTTTTTAGGGAAATGTTCAAATTTCATAAAAACGTTAACTCTTCTTAAAAAAGTATTGCAATTTTTATGTAAATATTAACTTTAAAAAATAAGAAAATTTTAACATTTAACCTTATCATCGATGTTTGTTAAAATTGGATATAATAGATGGTGCACAATGGCACATGGAGCAGGCTGCACAAAAATATGCGGATAAAATATATTTTTCGAAAAATAAAACATTTTTAAAATTATATTATACAGAAGTATGCTCTTAACCCTAAAAAACAAAAAATTCTTACCCCTAAAATATCATTATTTTCAAGAAAAACATGTGTTAAAAAATGTTCTTTTTTAGAGAAATGTTCAAAATTCATAAAAATGTTAACTATTCTTAAAAACTATTCTAATTTTTATGTAAATGTTAAATTTTATTTTATAAAAATAAAATTTTAACCCTTAACCTTATCATTGACGTTTATTACAATTGAATATAAAAGATGGTGCATAATGTCACATGAAGCAGGTTGTGCCTCTTTTTTCGTCCGATGCAACGCACTGGCATTTGTCTAGTAAATACCAAAGACGAAAACCTACGATTCTCCTCCAAACAGGCATCTCCTCTCCTAGATGAAGAAGCGATCGCCAACTTCATGAGGCACATTCATCCGCATACATCTTATTATGTCGCGTTGTAGCCTATATAATGTCCTGAATCTTAGAAGCATATAGTCGATCTGATCACACAGATGGCTTGCAAATTTGCCTTTTTATATTCAGATCAATGGGAGTACACAGTTCTCATATACTCCTCCGTTTTTTTATATAAGGTGTATTTGTTTTTTGATTAAATTTCCATCCATTCCTTTATATAAGGTGTATTGGTTCTTATAATTTCTCATAATTTTGTTGTTATCCCTAAAAATGGGATTGCATGTATCTTTTATTTTCCTAGTCTAATTGATTTACTTGTGACTAACCAACAAATTTGCCAAAGATAATTTCGTCGTCACATGTCTATAATTATGTGCCTTGATCACCGTGCCGAAAATAATACTCCCTCTCTTTCAGTTTACACGGCGTACACGTATCCCTAGGTCATCAATTTGACCACCTAATACAAGTCAGATATTACAAAAAATATACCAATATAAATTTCAGATGTTCAATTTTCAAACGATATAATTTTGGTGTTATATAATTTATATTAAGGTGATCAAATTGGCAACTTAGATATACACGTAGGACTTGTAAACTGAAACGAAGGTAGTACAACTTACATACATAAAGGAACGGAGGGAGTATGCATAAATAAACACCGAAATGGCAGGAACAACAAACCCATCCTGCCTCCATTTTCCAACAAATTCACCAAAACACACAATGTTTTTGTGGTCAGCTTGCCGTGGCCTTTCCGGCAACTTTCTGGGCTATCCATCCCATCCCATCATAGAGGCCCTCACCAGTGATCGCACACGAGGCCTGTATGTGCCAGTCGTGGTTCTTTATGCTGTGGAGGGACAGGGCGTCTGTAATCTCAGCCGCCGACATGGCATCCTTGAGATCCTGCTTGTTCGCAAACACAAGGACCACCGTGTTTTCAAGATCTGCATGTTGAATCAACCGGAATAGCTCATCCTTGATGATGTTGATCCGAGCACGGTCGGTGCTGTCGATTACCACGATGACAGCATGAGTTCCACTATAGTATGTCGCCCATGAAGTGCGTAGGCTTTCTTGTCCTCCTAGATCCCACACCTACTTCATCAAACATATATGAAGTTAAGTATAAATAATACAATTGCATTTACTGAAAAAACAGTTTTTTAGTGAATGTGCCACATGAATGGGTCAAACAACCTCCATTAAGTCAAGAAGTAACCTTAAAACAGAATGTGCAACTTCCACAACACAAAGGCATGTTTGGTTTTGTTTGTGCCCATCTAGTTAAGCATCAAAAATTGGTCATGGGCGAAACAGGAGAATGACAAATATTGTAGTTAAATATTAGATCAGAGTTTGAACTATAGCGAATCCAAACCTGCCAAAAAATGGCGAAGCATTTCGTCATCCACAAATTTAGACTAGCATTTGACATGTCTTAGTTTCGTGCAAGTTGCCAATTCTGTTTTCATGAAATTTGACAAGCGTGCAAGACGAATTTTGCTACCAGTCCAACTAAGAAAATGTTAGGCAATATCAAGTTTTACTAAGCTGTGGCAGTCAGACGATCGCATCTTTCCAGGAAGCAAGTGAAATTACAGATTGCTGGGATTTGTGGTAAATGATAAGTATGAACAACTCACCACATTAGACCTGGGCTAGGAATAAGCAAGTCAAGTCTTATAACTTGAAGAAAGGCAAGTGATTAAATGGATAATGGCTTATGAACACAAGGATAGTTGCTTGGGAGACTAGATAAAATTTAGACCGGCAAGTACTAAGTTTGAGCAGAGAAACAAGACAGACTTGATTTGATTTCGGGTGGCATGGATGTGTTTGGTTGGTGTTAGCCCAAACTACTAGTAACTAGCTCTCACTTGTACACTTAACAGAGGAGAACTAGCTAGATGTTTCAGTTTGCACACAAGCTGCTGCCGCACACACACATGAAGTGAGGAGCTCACGTACTAGCACTAGTAGGAGAAACTGGCTTGTTGTTTTGCTATTGCTCGGAAGAGTGATTTACAACGGAGGTGCATATGCCCTTTTATAGGGATGCTTGCAAACTTGAGGCTGTACTACATGAGCTGTAGTACTAATTCAGCTCAGCCTTTTTGACAAAGTCTAATACTAGTTCTCCACCTTAGGCTTTTTACTGGAGAAAGACTACTACTACTCATCGTCCACTACTCAGCTCCTTTCTAACCAGAGAAAGCCTCACGTTACTTAGCTACCTCAGGCTTTTGGACTGGAGAAAGCCTAGCTTAAGCAACAGCAGCTGTGTTCAATCCTGTAGACTGGGTTTGACACAACATCTCCCCCTCAAACCTGTCGAAGGGGCTTGACGTCGACGATCCTGACCTTGCCGCGCAGTTGCTGGAACCGAACGCGACCAAGAGCTTTTGTCAGGATGTCCGCCTTCTGCTCACCTGTCCTGATGAACTCCACTATCACCGTGCCCTTCTCGACGCAATCACGTATGAAGTGATAGCGGAGATCGATGTGCTTGCTGCGGTCGTGAAGCACTGGATTCTGGCAGAGGGAAATCGCCGACTTGTTGTCGACGAAGATGAGTGCAGGGGCGGCGTCCTGATTCAGCATCTCGCCGAGAAGACGAGCAAGCCAAATGCCTTGACATGCCGCTGTAGCTGCCGCGATGTACTCCGTCTCGCACGAAGAAGCGGCGACAACCTTCTTCGTGCGAGACGGCGACAACCTTCTGCCTCACCGATTGCCAGCTGACGGGACTGTTCCCAAGAACGAACAGTATGCCCGAGGTGCTCTTCCGGGAGTCCACGTCACCAGGGTGGTCGGAGTCGCTGTACCCGACCAAGCTCTCGCCGCCGCCACGACGATACACGCATCCATGTGTGAGCGTACCCGCAATGTACCGGAGCAGGTGCTTGACGGCAGCGAGATGATCGCTTGCCGGGGCTTCCATGAACCTACTCAGGTACCCGACAACGAACGTAATGTCCGGTCGGGTGTGCACGAGATACCTGAGGCTCCCGATGATGATGCGGTAGAGCGTAGCGTCCACCGCCTTCTCGGAGCTATCCTTGCTGAGCTTCAGTCGTGCCTCCATTGGAGCATGCACGGCATGGCAGTCCTTCATGCCTGCCCGCTCGAGCATCTTGGCGGCGTAGGCCGCCTGCATGATCGTGATGCAACCACCCTCCTGGTTCACCTCTAGACCGAGGTAGTACCGGAGCAGCCCGAGGTCGCTCATGCTGAAGAGACGATGCATCTCTCCCTTGAAGCGTCGAACCTCTTCGGGCTCGGCCCCGGCGATGACCAGGTCATCGACGTAGATGCCGACGATGAGCAGCGTGTTCGCGGTGCCACGCGAGTACACGCCGTGCTCAGAAGCGCTGCGTGAGAACCCAAGGGATGCGAGGCTTGCATCGAGCTTGGTGTTCCACGCCCTTGGGGCTTGCTGGAGACCGTACAGGGCCTTGTGTAGCCTGTACACGCCCTGCTCGTGGCTCTTGGCAACGAAACCTGGAGGCTGGGAGACGTACACCTCGTTAAGGTTGCCGTTGAGAAACGCCGACTTGACGTCCATGTGGTGTACCTCCCACCCGTAGTGAGCAGCCACGGCAAGGATGAGCCGCACGTACTCCAGCCTTGCCACCGGAGCGAAGACTTCCTCGAAGTCCACTCCCTCACGCTGCACGTAGCCCTTTGCAACGAGGCACGCCTTGTGCTTGACAATGGCGCTGTGCTCGTCCTTCTTGACCTTGAACACACACTTGAGCCCAATGGCTCGGTGTCCAGCAGGCAGTGTGGTGAGTGTCCAAGTGGCGTTGTCGTTGATCGACACCAGCTAGTCCAGCATCGCGTGGCGCCAGCAATCCTCTTGCTCGGCCTCCGCGAATGTGTTCGGCTCCTCGCCGGCCATCAGATGCAAGACGTCGTCGTCATCAACGTCCTCTTCCTCAGGCTGTTGCGGTGTTGTCGCAGCCTCGCCGAGGAGATCCCCCATGCTCCGAAACCTGTGGGGGGTGCCAACGCTGTCGTCGGCGTCGAACAGCTCCAACCTTGCTGTTGGCAGGGTCACAAACTGCCTCCCGGGACCCACCTTGCTTGACGTCGGGGTGTCCGGGGACATCATACCCGGGGTTGCGGTTTCCGGATCCACACCTCCCGGGCTTCCCGAGGTTGTAGAGTACATCGGGTACTCCACAGTGAAGGAGCTGCTTGTCGGGGCCTCTCCCGACGCCTCCCAAGTCCATCGCGCGTCTTCGTCGAAGATGACATCGCGCGAGACATGCACACGCTTTGAGACGGGGTCGTACATCTTGTACGCCTTAGAGCCCGTCTCATAGCCCATGAACACCATTGGGGTGCTCCTGTCGTCGAGCTTCTTGAGCTGTGGGCGCGTCATCTTGACGTGCCCGACGCAGCCAAAGGTGCGGAGGAAGCGTACATCGGGCTTCCTCCCATACCACGCCTCGTAAGGCGCCTTGCCGTCGATGCTCCTTGTGAAGGAGCGGTTGAGGATGAAGACGGCCGTGAGTACGGCCTCCCCCCAATACGTGCTCGGCACCTGCTTTGCCTTGAGCATGCAGCATGCCATCCGAGCACCGTCTGGTTCCTCCGCTCGACGACGTTGTTCTGCTGCAGCGAGTAAGGGGCTTTGAGGTGACGCTGCACCCCATTCTCGGCGCAGTGCTTGTAGAACGTGGCCGACGTGAACTCGCCGCCATGGTCCGTGCGCGGCACGCACAGCTTGTGGCCGCACTCGACCTCTGCTGCCGCTTGCTGCTTGACGATGGCTCGCTCCGCCTCGTCCTTGGAGGCGAGGAGCGGCACCCACATGAACCTGTTGTAGTCGTCAACGAGCAGCAGGATGTAGTGACGCCCTCCTGGCGTTGCCGGGGTGATTGGGCCGCAGAGGTCCCCATGAACCAGCTCCAAGGGTTTTTGCGCCCCATAGCGTGCCTTTTCGGGGAAAGGCAAGCGCCGCTGCTTCCCGGCAAAACACGCATCGCACAGCTCGTCGGCGTGCTCGATGAGGTAGCCTGCGAACGAGGTTGCCTCGCGCCATCTTCCGCAACCCGTTGAAGTGCTGGTGTCCTAGCCGGGCATGCCAACGCCACGCGTCGGAGACATGGCCCACGGCAAGGCACACAGGATGCACGGGTCGAAAGAAGAGCTTGTAGAGGCGGTTTGTCGAGCGGGTTACCTCGATGAGCAGCCTCTTCTGCTGGTCGCGCACGGTGAGAACACCGCGGCGGATGTCGATGTCGAACCAGCCCTCGTCGAGTTGTCCGGCACTCACGACGTTGCTCTTGAGCGCCGGGATGAAGTAGACGTCCGTAAACGCCCTGTGATCACCCCCTTTGTCGACGAAGACGACGGTCCCGCGCCCGTGGATCTCCACCACAGATCCGTCCGCGAACCGCACCTTCCCGGTGATTGAGCGGTCTAGCTTCGCGAACGCGTCGACCGAACCAGTCATGTGGTTCGTGGCGCCGGTGTCAGGAAACTACCCTCACTTTGCTTGCCGCCTGCAAGCGTGGGTGTGGTCACGGCTCTCTCCTCGTTGAGGAAGACGTAGCCGCACGCACACACCGTTGTCAGGGAGCCATCTCCCGTCAACACGGTGGACCCCGAACACTTTGTTGTCGGGGTGTGGCTGGCCTGAGTGTCCGTGCGCTCCTGCACGGAGTCGATGGTCGCCAGCATCATGGTCGGAGCATGGTCCGCCATATGCATCGTTGTCGCGCCAACTTGCGTGACCTCGTCGGGTCCCGAGGTCATCGGGGACACCGTCGCCGGGGTGTGGCTCCCCCACACCCGAGCCTTCATCGCCTCCCAGTCGACAGGCCCCGAGAACGTCGTTGTCGAGGTGTGGCCTTTCACTAGAGTGATGGTTCCCGTGGACGGGTTCCGTGCCTCCTGCACGGAATGGGTGGTTGTCGGGGCCGTGGTCGCGAGAGACGTTGAGCTCTCCTGCACAGGCTCGACTCTTGCCGGCATCATTGCCGGCCCGCCATCCACGTCAGCCTGGACGAGGTTTGCTGTTGCCGCGGCTGCCTCATCGGCTTTCCTCTTGTGGCAATCCTGGATCCAGTGACCCGGCATGTCGCAGTAGCAGCACTTGCCACTGTTGCCAGCGCCTCGCCCTGCCCGGCTTGGCTTGCGACCGCGGTTGCCGTCACCTCTCTGGGTGCGGCCTCCGCCTCTGCCGCGACCTCTGCTTCCCGTGGGGGCGCCTCCCCCACTGCCGGAAGAGCCGTCATGGCCGCGCTGCTGAAGGCGTGCATCCCACTGCTCCAGGTGAGCAGTAGTTCGCCGCCGGCACGGTTGTTGGCTTCGTCTCCACGCTCCTCGACGACCTTGAGTCGCCCTACCAGCTCCTCGATCGTCATGGTGGAGAGATCCACCAGGCTCTCAATGGACCAGGCCAGTTGCTTGTACTGCCTGGGGACGACGCGAAGAAACTTGAGAATCACCATCTTGTTGTCAATGTGATCTCCGAGCGTTGCGAGCTCGTTGACGAGACCTTGCAGCCACAAGGCGAAGTCGTCGACTTGTTCACCGGCCTTGAACCGGATCTCCTCGTACTGGAGGCGCAAGGTCTGGGCCTTCAACTCCCGTACACGCTCCACGCTGATGCGCAGAGTCTTGATGGTGTCCCATGCTTCCTTGGCCGTCTCCTTGGCGCCAAGGGTGAGCACCATCTCCGGTGGGATGGAGCGCAAGACTGCCTCCATCGCCAACCGGTCCTCCTCGTACTCGACATCGCCGGTTTCCACGGCTTTCCACATATGCCGCGCCTCCATGATGACTTTCATCAGGACGGACCAACTGGGGTAGTTGGTCCGCGTGAGGAGAGGGAAGGAGGCACTGGACATGCCCACGTCTCGCACGGAGCGTGCCGCACCCAGCTCACCTCCCGCCCTGCCTCGCAGCGCGAGCACATCCGTCGCACGGGTCTCCTCAGCCGAGCTCTGCTCGGCGGTCTTGGAACCGTCGTCGGCGACGCCTCCTTTCGGCATATGCTTCGGCATGACCTGAAGCTCTGATGCCAATTGTTAGCCCAAACTACTAGTAACTAGCTCTCACTTGTACACTTAACAGAGGAGAACTAGCAAGAGTTTCAGTTTGCACACAAGCTGCTGCCGCACACACACATGAAGTGAGGAGCTCACGCACTAGCACTAGTAGAAGAAACTGGCTTGTTGTTTTGCTATTGCTCGGAGGAGTGATTTACAACAGAGGTGCATATGCCCTTTTATAAGGATGCTTGCAAACTTGAGGCTGTACTATATGAGCTGTAGTATAATTCAGCTCAGCCTTTTTGACTAGATAAAGTGTAATACTAGTTCTCCACCTTAGGCTTTTTACTGGAGAAAGACTACTACTACTCATCGTCCACTACTCAGCTCCTTTCTAACCAGAGAAAGCCTCACGTTACTTAGCTACCTCAGGCTTTTGGACTGGAGAAAGCCTAGCTTAAGCAACGGCAGCTGTGTTCAATCCTGTAGACTGGGTTTGACACAACAGTTGGTGCCCAGGCCAATCCTGCTAGAATCTGATAGCCATTGTTTTGGTCAATACTGGCACCAATGTGCAATTGGAAATGGGCATACCAAAGGTTTGACAACATCTAAATAAATTTCAATTTTCTGGACATGGCCAGAAAACTAGTAGGCAACTAATGTATATATGTGAGACAGTTCCACTATTGTGTTAAATTTTGCATATGTACAACAAGCTTGACTTTCTTTTTCATATCCAATTGGATCATTTCCTTATTGGCATGTCTGTTCCGAACTTGAACAATTTATTAGTAGGGCAAAATATGGGTGCTCAGACATGTTCAGAAACAAACTATGAAAGTAGATCAAAAAGTTCCTGCTATAGGTAGAAGGTCCTCCTTTTACTACTAGTCTGGATGGAGGTACGTGGTATGTACCATCCTCAGCAAGTCAGCATAGTGACATGTAAGATAGGCAAATCTAAGCTACTCAATATATCTAACAGCAAGGAATTCATTATCTGCAATTTCGCTAAAGTGACATGCCCATGGAGCTATGAACGTACACAGACCTACAGAGGCAACCAAGATAGCCTGCTGCTCATCGCTGCTAGAACTTCTCAAGGAAGAAACAAATAACTCTTTTGTATCTCCTAACCCTCTTCCCGAGACCAGATCTTTAATCTCAAGGAAAAAACATACAGCGCCGGATGCATGATATGTCATGCTTTCTGAGCACACGAACCATGGAGCAAGAAGCAGGATCTGAGTATACTGGCAACAGCAAATCTAGCCGCGCAAATTCGGATTCTAGCATCCAGACCGGGAGAAAAGGGAGGGGCTGGAGCGCTGACCTCGAAGCGTATATTCTTGAACACGACCTCCTCGACGTTGCTGCCGATGGTGGGCGCGGCGGTGACCGCCTCGCCGAGGTGGAGCTTGTAGAGCGAGGTGGTCTTTCCGGCGTTGTCGAGCCCCACGACCACGATCTTGTACTCCTTGGCCGGGAACATGAGAAACCAGACCCGGGACATCCAAGCCCCCATCCTTCCCCTCCCTCAAATCTGAACCTCGCTGGTGATCGGATCTACGAGGGGACAGAGAGGAGATTGAATCGGATTCGTGGAGGAAAGCGAGAAGGAAGAAGGAAAAGGTGTCGTCGCGCCACCTGCCGTCCGTGCGTGCCACAGCCGGGCTGTACCGAACCAAGACAGAAACTCGGGGGTTTTCTTTGTTTTTGTGTGAAACAGCAGGATTTGCCGTCCCTTAGGGCATGTACAATGGGGGCAGTGGTATGGTGATGCCCCAAGATCCACGTAGGAGCAAGTAGATTAAGCATCCCCTTCATTCACCGTATGGTCCCTCCTATATTCTCTCTCTCGTCATCTTCTTTTCCCTCTAAATCCATGGCTGCACATGTTTGTTGTGGTCCTCTGCTACCCTTTGCATATGATTTTTCCACTTTCCTCTTCTTTTCTTCTTCTTTTTGGTTGAAGCACCAGCCTCCTCTGCAAGAGTCTGTTTGGCTCTGCAGGCAGCACTCTTTTCTCTCTGTCCCCTTTTCATCCAACGTGGACTGTAGGGCAGCACTCCAGCATGGAGCGTTGGCCATGCCCTTAGGCGTTGTTTGGATAGTGAATTTTATCCATGGGTATATATAGTACGAGTTTTTAGCTGAATTTTCACAAAACCAGTTTTACAATATTTTTTATGGTTAACGAGTTTATAGAAAATTTTGTTTGGGTTAGCAAAAAATATAACCGGGCTGGTACAGTTCATTGTTTGGATAGCCAACTCTTATTTTTCTTTTGCTGTCAACCCGTGAGCCCGTGACCTTCTCCTTCTTCCCCTGTCGTCCATTGACGAGAGTACATGACCAAACTCTAGATATGGTTCTTCCTCCGCCCAGGCTACTGCTCGCCTCCAGTCGGCCCGCAAGGCTGTGCGTGCTATCGACCGGCTATGGCTCTTTCCATGGCACCGAGGTCGTTGCTTCCTCCCTGCACATGCTCCATCTGGGTTGCGGCTCGCCTGCCCTCGCACCTCCAGCATGTGCGGGCGGCTGCCGGCGAGCGTTTACCTTGATGGCCGAGGCCGTCTGTGATGCGAACGGAGCAGCCACACCCAGGCACCGCATAACTCGTGAGAATGCTCGCCGCCGTCCACCCTGACGTCCATGGCGGTCAGCCGCGCGGCGGTGACCATGCCGGTGCCGGAGCTCAGTCCATCACCTGCCTGAAGGTCAAATTGTTGCGCTCGTCTCGTGGTCACCAATGGAGCTATCGAAGGACTTATACTCTTCCTGAAGCAAAACTAGAGCCAATGAAATGTTGAAGAACGAGAGAGATGTGGAGAAAAGTAGTTGTATCAGTATTCGATTTTGCAAAAACGACAAATAGTCGTTTTTCCACAAACCTGGAATCCTGGTTTTCTGGAAACTAAGTTCCTAAATCCATGGATTAGGTGGAGTAGCCAAACAAGGTTTTATACGGTTAAACAGTTTTCGTAGTTTATAGAGATCTAGTTTTGTATATTCTTCCTATCCAAACAATGCCTTAGAGCATCTCTAGCACACGTGTATATCGCCGACCCGCAAAACTCATTTACAATTAATGTAAAAACGGTTTTGCGGGCCGGCATGGGCGCCGGCAGAGCAGACACCGCATAGTGAAACTGTAAAACGGTTACAGTTTCGCTATGCGGTGTCTGCTCTGCCGACGTTACAGTTTCGTTATGCGGTGTCTGCTCTGCCGGCGCCCACGCCGGCCCGCATATCAGATGTGGTTTTATCTGAATTTGGCACATATGCCACATATGCAACTTGTACCTCCTTATAAGGGAGTTGGACTTCCCCACTTGGGGCACATATTCAAAATTACTAATTTAATATAAAAAAACTATATATGTCAGCAGCCGAGTCGATGTCTAAATTTTTGCCACGCAATACGAGTATATAAAAGGTCATATCACGCCCAATATGTGATACTATCCTAAAGAGACTCGAAGGTCCCACCAAAGATAGAACCGCATATTGATACGCTTTTGCAAGGTGGATATCATTACATCAACATTACATAATAGATGGGGATACATACAAAAGGCATACAATGCCACACGAATACAACATCATCTTACGTAAGAGCACCATCCGACTATGGATGAAACACAAACAGAAACTCAAACGACATCCACCCTGCTAGCCCAGGCTGCCGACCTGGAACCTATCCCCTGATCGAAGAAGAAGCAGAAGAAGAACTCCAAAACAAGCAAACATCGCTCTCGCGTCATGATCATCGCATAACCTGTACCTGCAACTGTTGTTGTAGTAATCTGTGAGCCACAAGGACTCAGCAATCCCATTACCATGGGTATCAAGACTAGCAAAGCTTAATGGGAAAGGAAAGGGTAAAGTGGTGAGGTTGCAGCAGCGACTAAGCATATATGGTGGCTAACATACGCAAATGAGAGCGAGAAGAGAGCAAGCGGAACGGCCGTGAAGCTAGCAATGATCAAGAAGTGATCCTGAACTCCTACTTACGTCAAACATAACCCATAAACCGTGTTCACTTCCCGGACTTCGCCGAAAAGAGACCATCACGGCTACACACACGGTTGATGCATTTTACTTAAGTCAAGTGTCAAGTTATCTACAACCGGACATTAACAAATTCCCATCTGCCACATAACCATGGGCACGGCTCTCGAAAGTTTATACCCTGCAGGGGTGTCCCAACTTAGCCCATCACAAGCTCTCACGGTCAATGAAGGATATTCCTTCTCCCAGGAAGACCCGATCAGTCTTGGAATCCCGGTTTACAAGACATTTCGACAATGGTAAAACAAGACCAGCAAAGCCGCCCGATGTGCCGACAATCCCGATAGGAGCTGCACATATCTCGTTCTCAGGGCAACACCGGATAAGTCAAGCTACGAGTAAAATCAGCCCTCAAGTTTCCCGCAAGGTGGTCCCGCAGGTTGCTCGGTTCGAACCAGCACTTAGAGAAGCACTGGCCCGGGGGGCTAAAATAAAGATGACCCTCGGGTTGTCCGACCCAAGGGAAAGGTATAGGTGGTGGTGAGGCAAATGGTAAAACCAAGGTTGGGCCTTGCTGGAGGAGTTTTATTCAAAGCGAACTGTCAAGGGGGTCCCATAAATCACCCAACCGTGTAAGGAACGCAAAATCAAGGAACATAACACCGGTATGACGGAAACTAGGGCGGCAAGAGTGGAACAAAATACCAGGCATAAGGCCGAGCCTTCCACCCTTTACCAAGTATATAAATGCATTAATTAAATAAGAGATATTGTGATATCCCAACATAATCCTGTCCATCATGGAGCAATCTTCAACTTCACCTGCAACTAACAACGCTATAAGAGGGGCTGAGCAAAGCGGTAACATAGCCAAACAACGGTTTGCTAGGAAGGGTGAAAAGGTTAGAGGCTGACATGGCAAATTGGGAGGCTTGAAGAACAAGTGATAGGTAGTGCAGCAAAGCGATAGAACGAAGCAACTAGCATAGCAATGATAGTAGTGAGATCCAAGGTGACGATCATCTTGCCTGGAATCCAGCTAGGAAGAAGAACGAGTCCATGAAGAAGATGAAGCCACGAAGACCAACCAAGCATAGACGAACGAATCCTCACGATCGCAACGAAACGGGAACTATCGAGAAGAAGCACACAACATGGTAAACAAACATCACATAAACATGGCATGATGCACAATCAAGATGATGCATGTCCGGTTTAATGAGGCATGGCATGGCCAAGTGCAACAAACAATACTACAAGTTAAGTGGAGCTCAATATGCAACGAGTTGCATATTGACGAAACGCCACATCAATTATTTAGTTCTCTCTCCGTTTTGTACCCAACAATATTAAATGTTGTTAAACATGGCAAGAGGTGAAGCATAAGTAAACTAACTATTTAGGCAAGTTTAAATGAGGCCGGAACAACAAACAACAATTCCGAAAAATCCTCATATGCAATTTATGAATTTGCTACTGTTCTGCCCTATACAAAATTTTAGAGTTGTTAAACATGCAAAGTGATGCCACCATGTTAATCTATGCATTTTTCCACCCCATTTACATATAAAGTTTATTAAAATTGGAGCTACTGTATTTAGTTATGAAATAAATCATTTTAGCATGGCATTTATGCAAAATTAAACAAACAGCAAGTTTAAGCATTTTAACATGGATGAAAGCAGCAGATTATGAAACTAGATGAAAAACTAAGCATTTTTCATATATAAAGTTTTTACATATGATGCACCACTTGTGAGTTATTAAATGCATGAACTCTAGGGGTTTTTCTGTAAAACATACAACTCTAGAAATTAGACAAATTCGCATAGCTGGAAAAAAACATGAACTGGGCCGAATCTGGATGGGCTAACAACACAGAAAAAAAGGGGGTGCTGGATTTGGCGCTCACCATGGGCCACACGGGCCGATTGGTGGAGAGGCTGGGCTGCAGCGCCTTGCTGGGCCGTGGGCGAGGTGCGATGAGGAACGAGGCGAGGCCAGCCCAGGCACTGGATCAGGAAGCAGGACGCTGGTCAACGCGGGAGGAGAAGGCTCGGCGGGCGCTCGTTTCTGAAGAACAGAAGCAGCAGCAGGCGATGCAGAAGACGGCGGCAGGGGGTCCTGTCCTGGCGATGGGGTAAGCGGGAACCAGCCGGAACGGGCGGAACGGAGCACGGGGAGGCGCCTGGGTTCAGATCTAGCAAGGGGAGTCGCGGATCGGAGCTCGGTGCAGCGGCTCCGGCGAGGCAGGGGACTTGGCATGGTGGCTCCAGGCGATGACGGGCGCGGGACAGGCGCGGCTGGTGCTGCTGCTGTCCGTTCCGGCGCTCGACAGGAGGACGCAGGGGAAGTAGAGGAGCGGTCAACGCGGCTGTTGTGCGTGCGCTTGCACGCACTCGAGAAGCAGGGCTGCGGAGGCGTTCGATGCAGGGGCATCCCCTTGACGCCGCCGGCTGGATGCAGAGCAGGCAGGGTCCGGCAGTCGTGCGGGCGACGAGGAGGTCCAGCGGGGACCGCGGCGAGGCAGAAACTTGGAGCTCCTGCAAAACGGCGGCGGCGCGGCTGATTAGGTGACGGGTGAGGAAGCAGAGAGAAAAGAAGAACAGGAGGAAGGAGGGAGGCGGGGCGTGGCAAGGACCTGGTCTGGCAGGTCACCGTCGAGGGCTCCAGACGCATCAATGGGCGCGCGGAGCTCGGAAGCGGCGGGGTCCCCATAGCACCGGTGCTGTGGAGAAGAGGCACAGAGAGAGAAACAGGCATGAGAGAAAAAGAGAGCTGAAAGGGGAAGGAGAAGAAAGGAAAGGAGAGGGGCACCGAGGAGGGTCCTGGTGGCTGTTGTTGCTCGATCGGCGACGGGGTCGAGGTGGACCTTGGGCGCCATGGGTGCTGCGGGAGATGGGCAAGCCCAGCGGGTGGGGCTCGGGCACGAGGTGGGAGGCGGCAGCGAGGTGAGGAAGGGGAAGGCTTGGACGGCTGCTGGATTGAGCGAGGGGATTGGCTCGAGGATGAAAACAAGGAGGGAGATGGCTGCGCGTGGTTGGTTGGATCGGATCTGGGAGGATCCTGAGAGCGAAGGGAGTTGGTCGGGTGGCGGCGAAGGGAATGGAAGGATGGGACAAGGCGCCTAGGATCTAGGGTTGGACGATATATATACATCACGTGGACTAGCACTACAAAAAAATACACTTCCGTGATGATACGTGTTTGTCATAGTAGGTCGTGTTTTTTGTCATGCATGTACATCCATGACAAATTTATGACAGAATCAAGATAGTCATACATGTGCTGTGGTAGAAGTGTTCCATGACATTACCAAAATTATCATCACGGAAGTGTCCACTTCCATGACGATAAATCGCGCGTCACAGAAGTGCTTTCGTCAAGGGTGACCGACACGTGGCATCCACCGTAACGGAACTCTGTTAAGCTATCGGGTCGGGTTTTGGATCCGATAACCCGTTAACAACCCCGACCAATGGGGATTTTCCACGTGTAAAATCATCATTGGCTGGAGGAAACACGTATCGGCTCACCGTTGGGATAGATGTCATCCACTCATTGAACAGAAGGCGCCTATGATACGTCGACACGTGGCACGGCCTAACAGAGGCCCATTCCTGTGAAAAGGCCGGCCCGTTTGACTTGGTCAAAAGGTGGCGGCCCGGCCCATGTAAAGCCTGTTAATGGCCTGTTCGCATATAGCCCATTTACAGCCCGCTAACCCAAGGCCCGTTACGCCCTACCCGAATTAGGCCCAATAGCGTCATCTGGGCCACCCAATATGATTCCAGCCCATTTTCACTTCTGGCCCATGTATGGCCCATGACGTCTTTCGGGCCATATGAGGCCCTATGTAACTCTTGGCCTATTAACGACCCGTGGTGAAACTGGCCCGTAATGAACAGTGTTTTACTTTACATCCATTAACGGCCCGTGGTGAAACTGGCCCGTAATGAACAGTGTATCGCTTTATACCCATTAAGGGCCCGTTATTCCGTTGGGCCGTTTCCAGCCCATGTTATCTTTTGGCCTTCTCAGAGCCCATTTATTCTTGGGCTCATTTCTAGCATTCGTTTACTTACGGCCCGTTACTGTTCATTTTATGCTTATGGGCCAAATTCAGCCCGTGCTTACAGTCGGCCCGTTTGTGGTCCGTTAACACGTTGGGCCATTTTCATAGCGTCATGAAATACGTCCTATTAACGATGGCCCATTATGGCCGGCCCATGAACGGACGATTCCAACTCTAGCCCGTTTACGGCCATAATGCGGCCTGTTATTGGCCCATGTTTGGCCAATCGACCATATTGCCCGTATAAGGCCCATTGATGATACGACCCATAGAAGGCCCATTGTTTCTACGGCCCATAGAAGGCCCATTGTTTCTACGGCCCGTAGAAGCCCCACTGTTTCTACGGCCCGTAGGAGGCCCAGTGTCACTACAGTAAATATTAGCCCATGGTTATTGTGGCCTAGTTTTAAAAAATAGGTTATTGCAGCCACTAGCAAACCGCGGAAAAAGGACTGCAATGACTACAAGCAAACAAATAAACAAGACAACAAGGAAATAAATAAGCAAGCAACTTACGCTAGGCTATCACGGCTATCACACATATTACATCCACTGGGCATCAAAGTTCGCCACCAGTGCAAATAAACGCGCCGACAAAAGAATATACAAAACTGAGAGCACTTCAAAAGGCACTAGGCCTGGCCAGGTCGGGCCCCCCAAACAGCTGAAGAAGCTGAGTAGACCTTAGTTGTGTCAACGATAGATGCATCAACACTAGATTTAAGGCATGATGGTGCGCACGCAGTCCTCTGACATCCTCATTGCATCTTTGACTTCAAGTCGGAGCTGAGCTGAAGCAAGCCTTTCCGCTTTAAGTTGAGACTGAAGAAGTCGAACTGATTGAGGCAGCGACTGCACAGAGGTTGTCTCACACCTGCTGGTGAGTAGCTTCAACTCACTGTCTTCATCAAGACAGGACCTTGGGGTCATCTCGTTGTCCTCAAGATGGTTTGGCTCACTATCTTCCCTAAAGTTCTGCCTGGCGTAAGAGATACGACTCTGAAAGAGAGACAAGGAGACACATAACATGTTTCACAATTATATAAGCAAATAAATGGATCTGTTCTGCATAAGGAACATGTTTTTACAACTACAATTTGAAACTGGTAGTTGTTGCAAACATCCAATCAGATGTAAACAGCAAAGCAAACAGCAGTGGAGGCAATGATGCCTATCCAAATCTATACTAGAACAAAGTTTGAAGGCTTGAGAAGGATGAACTTACATTACATGTTAACACGGGCTGGACAAAGCCCTTCTCCATGTTGATGGAAGGATAATTCAATAAATTCCCCAAAGAAAATTCTTTATAAGCGTTGCCATTATTCTACATTTTGCAAAGAGTAAATATAGATCAAATAATATTGGAAGAAACAGAGGATAATGAAGCTCAGGTGCAGACTGATGATACATAATCAAATAGCAATTAATTAAGTACAGCGTTACAAGGCAAAAGGGAGAGAGGTACTGACAAGAGCAATGTAGAGCCCATTATTGTTTTGAGATCGTATGATCCTTTGAGCAAGGAGATTCATCTGAAATTAGTTTTCATACAAGAGAGAAGGTAAGGCACAAGCAGAAATTTAGGAGTTCAAATTTTGAATTGATATCATAGACAGTACCTGACGCTGGGCTCACAGCAGTTCTAATAGGGGTTTGGCCACTGGAATAGGGGTAAAGTGTGATACAGTTGGGTCTGTGTTTTCTGTGGCTGCTGATCTATCTGATTTAACAGGTACCACTACCTTTTCCAAATACCTAGTTTGTACTCCTTGAGGATCTGCACTCACCCTCTTCCTTTTGGAAATCTATCACGAAAGAACAACATTTGACTGGAAAACATAGTGTGACGACACATGAAATAGGTACATAAAATGGATAGTTATGGCATGTACTCATATATGATGCTTAAACTAAGCAGATGGTGTAACAAAGTAGAAGAAATGCAAGAGGTCAGATGCAAAATATGTGCGACCAATACAACTTTGCAAAGTTAGAGCAAGAACCTTGATGGGTGAATAAGATAGGCCATCCTCCACCATGCCAAGTTTGTTAGCCAGTGGATTGTTCCGCAATATTCCTCTCGTGCGCCCATTCTCATGTTCATTTTGATAATGTTCAATATCTGACATGCATGAAAACATAAAAACAAGTGAGATTTTCTTTGTAATGCAGAAGTGATTCTAATCCAATACTGCCTCCCTGTAAACCCCTTTGTGCTATCTCTGCAATTCTTTTAAAAGATGCCATGCATGCTGTAATTTGTTGTGTGCATTAATATAATGTGGCCTACTACTCAAAATATGAGAGCTCCAGAAGTGATGACACTTCGCAGATGATAGATTCAACATATAGTAAAGAAGAACAAGTCGACCTGACCTGACAGATTCAAAATATACTAAGGGAGAACAACTCGACCTGACCAGTCGACCGCAAGAGAAGAGTATCATCTTAAAGAAGAGCAGCAGAGCAAGAAGATTGAAGATATTACAAGTGTTTCAATACAATGTCGGTTGGCCACCCATGATGAACCAGAGCGCACAAAGAAATACTATTCTTTCCGGTCTCTCCATATGTGGCTCACATGCATTTCGAAACTAAAGTAGGAACATTTAGCTAACCAATTAAACATCTCTTAGTTTTACTAATATCAGCAATAATATCATATATGAATTTGCACAACTAAGCTTGTTTAGCTCGATGGGTGGGGCAGTGCTATTACGACACGAACCACGTAGGCTGATTGTGGTCATCATAAAATGGGGAAAACATAAGCATGATCAGTACAGTGTTGACCGTGGCAGTGGGATGGCAGATCTGAAGCTGCAAACCGCGCAAAGGGTAGTTAGCAACCGATGCTTGCTTTGAAATAACAACTAAGATTTGGTATGGACAAGAAAGTACGGTCAACAAGTGACAAAGAAATGCAATTATGCTGTCTCTCTATATGTCGCGACATGCATTTGGAAACTCAAGTGGGACCTTTAGCTAACCAATTAAATGTGTCGGTTAACTAATATCAGTATCATATCACAATCATATTTGAACAACTAAGCTTTCGAATTCTGAGTGTTGTGTTGTTGTCACACCCAATATGCGATACTATCCTAAAGAGACTCGAAGGTCCCACCAAGGATAGAACCGCATATTGAAACACTTTTGCAAGGTGGATACCATTACATCAACATTACATAATAGGTGGGGATACATACAAGAGGCATACAATGCCACACGAGTACAAAAACACAATACATAATAGCATCATCTGACTATGGATGAAACACAAACAGAAACTCAAACGACATCCACCCTGCTAGCCCAGGCTGCCGACCTGGAACCTATCCCCTGATCGAAGAAGAAGCCGAAGAAGAACTCCAAAACAAGCACACATCGCTCTCACGTCATGATCATCGCACAACCTGTACCTACAACTGTTGTTGTAGTAATCTGTGAGCCACGAGGACTCAGCAATCCCATTACCATGGGTATCAAGACTAGCAAAGCTCAATAGGAAAGAAAGGGGTAAAGTGGTGAGGTAGCAGCAGCGACTAAGCATATACGGTGGCTAACATACGCAAATAAGAGCGAGAAGAGAGCAAGCGGAACGACCGTGAAGCTAGCAATGATCAAGAAGTGATCCTGAACTCCTACTTACGTCAAACATAACCCATAAACCGTGTTCACTTCCCGGACTCCGCCGAAAAGAGACCATCATGGCTACACACGCGGTTGATGCGTTTTAATTTGGATCTGGTGTCAAGTTATCTACAACCGAACATTAACAAATTCCCATCTGCCCATAACCGCGGGCACGGCTTTCGAAAGTTTATACCCTGCAGGGGTGTCCCAACTTAGTCCATGATAAGCTCTCGCGATCAACGAAGGATATACCCTCTCCCAGAAAGACCCGATCAGTCTCGGAATCCCGGTTTACAAGACATTTCGACAATGGTAAAACAAGACCAGCAAGACCGCCCGATGCACCGACAATCCTGATAGGAGCTGCACATATCTCGTTCTCAGGGCAACACCGGATGAGACAGGCTACAAGTAAAACCAGACTTCGAGTTTCCCCGAGGTGGCCCCGCAGGCGGCTCGGTTCAGACCAACACTTAGAGAAGCACGGCCCCGGGGGGCTAAAATAAAGATGACCCTCGGGTTGGCCGACCCAAGGGAAGGGTATAGGTGGTGGTGAGGCAAATGGTAAAACCAAGGTTGGGCCTTGCTGGAGGAGTTTTATTCAAAGCGAACTGTCAAGGAGGTCCCATAAATCGCCCAACTGCGTAAGGAACGCAAAATTCGAGAACATAACACCGGTATGACGGAAACTAGGGAGGCAAGAGTGGAACAAAACACCAGGCATAAGGCCGAGTCTTCCACCCTTTACCAAGTATATAGATGCATTAATTAAATAAGAGATATTGTGATATCCCAACATAATCCTGTCCACCATGGAGCAATCTTCAACTTCACCTGCAACTAACAATGCTATAAGAGGGGCTGAGCAAAAGCGGTAACATAGCCAAGCAACGGTTTGCTAGGAAGGGTGAAAAAGGTTAGAGACTGACATGGCAATTTGGGAGGCTTGAGGAGCAAATGATAGGTAACGCAGCAAAGCGATAGAACGAAGCAACTAGCATAGCAATGATAGTAGTGAGATCTAAGGTGACGGTCATCTTGCCTAAAATCCCGCAAGGAAGAAGATGAGTCCATGAAGAATATGAAGCCACGAAGACGAACCAAGCGTAGACGAACGAATCCTCACGATCACAACGAAACGGCAACTATCGAGAAGAAGCACACAACATGGTAAACACACCACACATAGACAAGACATGATGCTCAACGAAGTATGATGCATGACAAGGCTACATGAAGCTACTCATGGCAATAGATTATGCAAACAAGAGCAACAAATCAAGGCAAGTTTAAATGAGGCCGGGAACAACATATAACAATTCCGGTAAGTCCTCATATGCAAATTTCGAAATTGGTCCAGATCTGAACAAACATTAAGTTGAAGTTGTTAAACAGCAAGTTAAGATGCACCAAGATGATCTACACGAGATTCTAGTCAAGTTACATATAACGTTTGTTTAATTTGGAGCTACGGCCTAGAAGATATGAGCAAAACAAGTTAAACATGGCATTGATGCAAAATGCATACAAACATCAAGCAAACACCTCAAAACAAGGTTGCAACATGATAATATGAAACTACATGCGAAACTAAGCAAGTTTCATATAGAGCACACTCAAAACGGAGCAACGGTTCAAGACACACACACACACACTATACAAGATATGACAACAATCTGTCCAAAACATCAACTAGGCATATTGCAAGCACCAAAACAACATGATACAGCACCCCAACATGAGAACAAAAGGCATGGACGTGATGTACAGGTAAAGCATTACAAAACATGAACACTGAGCTATCTCCAGAAATCACTAGAACATGCTCCAAAACACATGGCGAGATTGCAAATAATATCAGTTTCAGACTTGGCAGAAATAACATCATGTTGCAATGTTCAGAGCTATCAAACAACATGTTACAGGAACTTAACATGGCAAACAAAGGCATGGCATGAATCTACTAAATGCATAGAACAAAAGTCCTTTACTGACTATGAGCCAAAAAGGATCAGAAGATATGATGGCACCCATGTAAACATGGCAAGTTATATGACAGATTCAAACATGGCAGGAACAACGATCAGTAGGCATGTTGTTGAGCTTGAACCACTCACCACAGAGCAATACATGGCATGGAAAGGCAACCAACAGTAAGAAGACATGTTTGTGAAGCTAAGCATGGCAAGAACAAGTTCATAGGGTGCATGTATCACTAGCAAAACACATGGCAAAACTGAACTTAATATGAACAGGCTGACAACAACATCATTTAGCAATTTGAGAGCAAGATGAAAACAAGCTACAGCCGGCTATAAATGCAACCAGGGGCATGGATGGATAGTTCATGACATGTATAACAAAACATCCTTAGTGATCGTCTCCAGATTATGCATAGAATGACTTGTAGCAGCAGGTTTACATGGCATCACAAAATAACAGATTCAACCTAGCAAAACAGTAACAACAAGTACACTACTTCACGAGCTCGGTTCACTCACCACAAGTCATTGCTTGACAAGATAAGCATAGCATCAGCAAGAAGACATGTTTATGAAACTAACCAAGGAAAGAACAAGTTCATAGCATGCAAGGTTCAACTACAACAACCTTGGCAAAATTGAATAACATGTAAACAATCTGCTTGGAAACATTTTATAGCAAAAGTAGAGCAAAAAAATGACATTCTAGACTACTCCATAATTGCAAGCAGGGGCATGAATGAATAGAGAAAAACCATATGTCCAAAATATCTGTACTAAAGTATCTCAAAATATGCTTGGATCTCTCTGTAGCATCAAGTTTACATGGCATAAAAATAATAGCAGAACAGGGACTAAAATCAGCAACATCACGAAGCCTAGTTTGCATGCTTGTTCTAGTCACCACATTGATCACAAAAATACATGGCATACACCCCTGTGAAGATGGCATGATGTAGTTCAAAACACATGTAGGACTCATGCCCATAGGATACACACACAAAATGCAACGAAAAAGAAAAATCATCAAGTTATAACATTTTCAGTAGATTAACATCATATAGCACTCCTGCAACGATGATTCAGGCATCAAGATGGACTCAAATGAACATGATGCAATGGAATGAAATGAAGTACTCGTTGAGATGAACAATTTGATGTGCTACACGCCCAAAACGGAGCCACGGATGCGGAGTTATGATGCGATGAACAAGAGCTAAAAATATGCAAAAGCTTAGGGACTTGGTGGAAAACGGGGTCAACCTTCGGGGGAAAAGTCAACAGCGCCGAAACGGGTCACGGAGGCGGAGCAACGCGGGATCGGGCGAGGCAGAGGAGGTCCCAGGCGGTGGCGGCTCGCCGGAGGGCGCCGGGGTCGCCGGATCTGGCCGCCCTCGACCGGATCTGGGCGGGGGCGGGCCCTGCCGACGCGGGGACCGGGAGAGCCAGGCGGGGCGCCGGCGGAG
>NC_041387.1:241043947-241068017 GCF_002162155.2 Triticum dicoccoides | reverse complement strand
CGGAGACGGCGACGCTCAGCGTGGGGAGGCGGAGATGACGGCGGCGGAGGCGCTGGAGGCGCGCGACGGCGCGGCGGCTGCGCGGATCCGGGCCCGGGCGGCTCGGGCGGGCCGCCCGTGGGCTCCGTGGTCCAGGCGGCGGGGCGCGGTGGCTGGGCCATGTGTCGGCTGCGGAGTGGCGGCAGGGCAGCGGCGATTTCGTCCGGCTCAGGCCGGACGTGTCCGGTGGCGGCGGGGCGATTTGATCTAGGGTTTGGGGGAATTCATCCGCGAATTTTCGGGGGGAGGGCATATTTATAGATTTTGGGAGCTAGGAGAGTCCAAATGAGGAGCGGTTTTCGGCCACGCAATCGTGATCGAACGGCGGAGAGCATGGAGGGGGTTTGGAGGGGGTTTGGGCCACTTTGGAGGGGCGTTGGGCTGCAAGACAACAGAGGCCTTTATGGTTACCCGGTTAATCGTTGGAGTATCAAACGACCTACAAATGGCACGAAACTTGACAGACGGTCTACCGGTGCTATACCAAGGCCTCTTGGCGAACCTTGAGTCATTCCGAGAAAGTTTAACACCCACTCACAATAAGAGACAAAAAGGGGGACGCCGGAGGGCATAGGAGTGCCGGATTGCAAAACGGACAACGGGGAAAATGCTCGGATGCATGAGACGAACCCGTATGCAAAATGAAATGCACATGATGACATGGTAATATGCAACACACAAGCAAATGACATGGAAACGACGACGAATAACTGGCAGACACCTGGCGCATCGAATCCGGGGCGTTACAACACTCCTCCACTAACAAGAGATCTCGTCGCGAGATCTTACGACCGATACGGAAGGGAAAAGGGATGAGGTGAAACAAGAACTCAAGATAAGAAGCAAAGAATTGAGAGCACTCGAGAAGAAGAGAGGAATGACGAGAATGACGAGAATTGAAAGCTCACTGAATCAGATAGACTATGAAACAACTTCGGTTAGAAAGAGATAAGAAACGAATAAGACTGAAAAGGATTTAGGGAGAACTCTAACTGAACATGGAAAGAATAGAACATGAACTTCACCAAATGAGATAGCACTTGACGAGACGAACAATGCAATGCCTCCGGAAGAATTGAAAGAATGAGCACCTCGGGAAGCAATAAGAAGAAGATACTTGAGCTCTACCAACAAAATTCTTGATGAACTGTTGAAGAATGAAATAAATCATGAAGAACCACCATGAAGAACTCTGGTGACAAAAGGATGATGAGATAGAATGAAGGAAGAAAGAATAAGATTCAAACCTTGCGGTGATTTAGATGGAGGTACCGATGAGATGGCCGAGGAAATTTGAACTCCGGAAAAGAAAAGATGAAAACACTTGAAACTAGAATTTATTCATCAAGAACAAACTCCGAAGGAAGGGATTACTCACTTGGATGAAATAAGAATAAGATTTATTGTATGCTTATCCTTCATCAAATTAAATTTATGAAAAGCAATGGATTTTGCATACTACTTATTCTTCTTGAAAAGGATTGAGAAGTGACATATCGCAAACTTGAGAAGGTCTTCATGAACCACCGGTAGGATTGGAAAGAGCGAATGAATATATGATAAACAAAGGAAAAGGAGTCTTGAATGAACCACCGGTAGTATTGAAAAGAATGAATGAATTAATATGATAATCAAGGAAAAAGGAATCTGAAGGAACCACCGTAAGAATTCGGAAATGACTGCCGAAAGAGAATTAATCACCGGAAGAATTAGAAGAACAAATATGCTTGAGGGGATTTAGATACAAAAGAACGGGAAGACTTCAGACTGATTAAAGAGCACTTGAACAAAGCGCCGGTGTAATTGGATAACGGTAGCTGAAATGTGATGACGAAGGATTCTTCTGGAATGATGACCTCCGGTGAAACGAAAAAGAAATCAACTCCTGAATACTCCGGATGGGTAAGAAAAGAATATCTGACAAATGGAATAATTCGAGACGATAGCATGAAACTAGAACTGCAAGTCTTTGAGAGAACGGGCAAGATTTAGAAGGAACTCTTCTTCGATCTTAAAATGACGATGAGAAATGGGAGAATGGAAAGCAAAGAGGTTGAGCCAACAATGAAATGATTTGAAATCGATCTTGGAGAAGGAATATGACTGATGAAAATTCATTCTTATGTCAAACTTGGAAATGAATTTGGGAATGGCTCCGAAAAATTAGAAGAGTCAGGTAAGATCCTGGAAAAAGACCTGTGGGTTAGGGCCCACTGAAAGAAACACCGTTGGAAAGGATGTTGAATAGATAGATGATGCACCGGAACAATTGAAATATTTGAATGAGGTGACAACCTCGAATTAATTGGAACACAGACAAATCTCCTGAGATGTCTTGAACACTCCGGAAGGATAAACTGGCGAGAGGCGAACGAGCAGGGAAGACACTTGAGCCGAGGAAAAGAATATGATCAACCAAAAACTTAAATTGAATCCACCGGAGAAGAAAAAGAGATGAAGAATGTCAAACAAAACGAGAATTCACCTGAAACAAGTGAGGGAAGACTAAAAAGACTCCACACGAATGAAATTGATGGTGCAAAGAGACTCGGACTCCGGGAAGAGAAAAGGGTGGGAGGGCGGGAAAACAAAGGTAACTTGGAAGGGGAAACGACGAATATCTTGAAGAGAAAACACCGGTTGAAATCATTGAGGAAAGAAAACAAAGACTTCGCATGAGTAGGATGGATACTCGATTACGGACTCCGACTCCGAGATGAAAAAGGGGTGGGCGGGAGGGAAAAGAAAACAAGTAAGGACTTGAACTTGGCAAAGAAAACGGAGAGGGTCGAATCACCTAGATGAGAAATGCACCGGATGAAAAGAGGTGAGAACCAACGATCGGAAAACCAACTGTGTGAACCTAAAGAAAAAAATTGAAGGGGAAGAGAAGTAATTCAAAACACCTACGTCAAGATTCCTTACCAGAGCGACGAAGGGGCTGAGGAGTAAAAATAATTCCTACTCTCCGATATAACTAGACTCTGAAAACAGTTTTCTTCTAGACTCGACAACGGCCAAACTACACGATCAACCAAGGGGGCTCCAAGGGTCGGTCGAGGCTCTGATACCAACTTGTCACGCCCAATATGCGATACTATCCTAAAGAGACTCGAAGGTCCCACCAAGGATAGAACCGCATATTGAAACACTTTTGCAAGGTGGATATCATTACATCAACATTACATAATAGGTAGGGATACATACAAGAGGCATACAATGCCACACGAGTACAACAACACAATACATAATAGCATCATCCGACTACGGATGAAACACAAACAGAAACTCAAACGACATCCACCCTGCTAGCCCAGGCTGCCGACCTGGAACCTATCCCCTGATCGAAGAAGAAGCCGAAGAAGAACTCCAAACACAAGCACACATCGCTCTCACGTCATGATCATCGCACAACCTGCACCTGCAACTGTTATTGTAGTAATCTGTGAGCCACGAGGACTCAGCAATCCCATTACCATGGGTATCCAGACTAGCAAAGCTCAATAGGAAAGGAAGGGGTAAAGTGGTGAGGTAGCAGCAGCGGCTAAGCATATATGGTGGCTAACATACGCAAATAAGAGTGAGAAGAGAGCAAGCGGAACGGTCGTGAAGCTAGCAATGATCAAGAAGTGATCCTGAACTCCTACTTACGTCAAACATAACCCATAAACCGTGTTCACTTCCCGGACTCCGCCGAAAAGAGACCATCACGGCTACACACGCGGTTGATGCGTTTTAATTCGAATCTGGTGTCAAATTATCTACAATCAGACATTAACAAATTCCCATCTGCCCATAACCGCGGGCACGGCTTTCGAAAGTTTATACCCTGCAGGAGTGTCCCAACTTTGCCCATGATAAGCTCTCGCGATCAACGAAGGATATACCTTCTCCCAGGAAGACCCGATCAGACTCGGAATCCCGGTTTACAAGACATTTCGACAATGGTAAAACAAGACCAGCAAGACCGCCCGATGCGCCGACAATCCCGATAGGAGTTGCACATATCTCGTTCTCAGGGCAACACCGGATGAGACAGGCTACGAGTAAAACCAGACTTCGAGTTTCCTCGAGGTGGCCCCGCAGGCGGCTCGGTTCGGACCAACACTTAGAGAAGCACTGGCCCTGGGGGGGGGGGGGGCTAAAATAAAGATGACCCTCGGGTTGGCCGATCCAAGGAAAGGGTATAGGTGGTGGTGTGGCAAATGGTAAAACCAAGGTTGGGCCTTGCTGGAGGAGTTTTATTCAAAGCGAACTGTCAAGGGGGTCCCATAAATCGCCCAACCGCGTAAGGAACACAAAATCCGGGAAGATAACACCGGTATGACGGAAACTAGGGAGGCAAGAGTGGAACAAAACACCAGGCATAAGGCCGAGTCTTCCACCCTTTACCAAGTATATAGATGTATTAATTAAATAAGAGATATTGTGATATCCCACCATAATCCTGTCCACCATGGAGCAATCTTCAACTTCACCTGCAACTAACAACGCTATAAGAGGGGCTGAGCAAAAGCGGTAACATAGCCAAGCAACGGTTTGCTAGGAAGGGTGAAAAAGGTTAAAGGCTGACATGGCAATTTGGGAGGCTTGAGGAGCAAATGATAGGTAACGCAGCAAAGCGATAGAACAAAGCAACTAGCATAGCAATGATAGTAGTGAGATCCAAGGTGACGGTCATCTTGCTTGAAATCCCGCAAGGAAGAAGACGAGTCCATGAAGAAGATGAATCCACGAAGACGAACCAAGCGTAGACGAACGAATCCTCACGATCGCAACGAAACGGGAACTATCGAGAAGAAGCACATAACATGGTAAACACACCACACATAGACAAGACATGATGCTCAACCAAGTATGATGCATGACAAGGCTACATGAAGCTACTCATGGCAATAGATGATGCAAACAAGAGCAACACATCAAGGCAAGTTTAAATGAGGCCGGGAACAACATATAACAATTCCGGTAAGTCCTCATATGCAAATTTCGAAATTGGTCCAGATCTGAACAAACATTAAGTTGAAGTTGTTAAACAGCAAGTTAAGATGCACCTAGATGATCTACATGAGATTCTAGTCAAGTTACATATAACGTTTGTTTAATTCAGAGCTACGGCCTAGAAGATATGAGCAAAACAAGTTAAACATGGCATTGATGCAAAATGCATACAAACATCAAGCAAACACCTCAAAACAAGGTTGCAACATGATAATATGAAACTACATGCAAAACTAAGCAAGTTTCATATAGAGCACACTCAAAACGGAGCAACGGTTCAACACACACACACACTATACAAGATATGACAACAATCTGTCCAAAACATCAACTAGGCATATTGCAAGCACCAAAACAACATGATACAGCACCCCAACATGAGAATAAAAGGCATGGACGTGATGTACAGGTAAAGCATTACAAAACATGAACACTGAGCTATCTCCAGAAATCACTAGAACATGCTCCAAAACACATGGCAAGATTGCAAATAATATCAGTTTCAGACTTGGCAGAAATAACATCATGTTGCAATGTTCAGAGCTATCAAACAACATGTTACAGGAACTTAACATGGCAAACAAAGGCATGGCATGAATCTACTAAATGCATAGAACAAAAGTCCTTTACTGACTATGAGCCAAAAAGGATCAGAAGATATGATGGCACCCATGTAAACATGGCAAGTTATATGACAGATTCAAACATGGCAGGAACAACGATCAGTAGGCATGTTGGTGAGCTTGAACCACTCACCGCAGAGCAATACATGGCATGGCAAGGCAACCAATAGTAAGAAGACATGTTTGTTAAGCTAAGCATGGTAAGAACAAGTTCATAGGGTGCATGGATCACTAGCAAAACACATGGCAAAACTGAACTTAATATTAACAGGCTGACAGCAACATTATTTAGCAATTTGAGAGCAAGATTACAACAAGCTACAGCCAGCTATAAATGCAACCAGGGGCATGGATGGATAGTTCATGACATGTATAACAAAACATCCTTAGTGATCATCTCCAGATTATGCATAGAATGACTTGTAGCAGCAGGTTTACATGGCATCACAAAATAACAGATTCAGCCTAGCAAAACAGTAACAGCAAGTATACTACTTCACGAGCTCGATTCACTCACCACAAGTCATTGCTTGACAAGATAAGCATAGCATCAGCAAGAAGACATGTTTATGAAACTAACCAAGGCAAGAACAAGTTCATAGCATGCAAGGTTCAACTACAACAACCTTGGCAAAATTGAATAACATGTAAACAATCTGCCTGGAAACATTTTATAGCAAAAGTAGAGCAAGAAAATGACATTCTAGACTACTCCATAATTGCAAGCAGGGGCATGAATGAATAGAGAAAAACCATATGTCCAAAATATCTGTACTGAAGTATCTCAAAATATGCTTGGATCTCTCTGTAGCATCAAGTTTACATGACATAAAAATAACAGCAGAACAGGGACCGAAATCAGCAACATCACGAAGCCTAGTTTGCATGCTTGTTCTAGTCACCACATTGATCACAAAAATACATGGCATACACCCCTCTGAGGATGGCATGATGTAGTTCAAAACACATGTAGGACTCATGCCCATAGGATACACACACAAAATGCAACGAAAAAGAAAAATCATCAAGTTATAACATTTTCAGTAGATTAACATCATATAGCACTCTTACAATGATGATTCAGGCATCAAGATGGACACAAATGAACATGATGCAATGGAATGAAATGAAGTACTTGTTGAGGCGAACAATTTGATGTGCTACACGCCCAAAACGGAGCCACGTATGCGGAGTTATGATGCGATGAACTTGAGCTAAAAATATGCAAAAGCTTAGGGACTTGGTGCAAAACGGGGTCAACCTTCGAGGAAAAAGTCAACAGCACCGGAACGGGTCACGGAGGCGGAGCAGCGCGGGATCGGGCGAGGCAGAGGAGGTCCCAGGCGGCAGCGGCTTGCCGGAGGGCGCCGGGGTCGCTGGATCTGGCCGCCCTCGACCGGATCTGGGCGGCGGTGGGCCCTGCCGATGCGGGGACCGGGAGAGCCAGGCGGGGCGCCGACGGAGGCGGGAAGATGCGGCAGTGCCGGCGAGCACAGCGCGGGCGGCGGAGATCGCCGGCGGGGCTGCCGGAGACGGCGACGCTCAGCGTGGGGAGGCGGAGATGGCAGCGGCGGAGGCGCTGGAGGCGCGCGACGGTGCGGCGGCTGCGCGGATCCGGGCCCGGGCGGCTCGGGCGGGCCGGCCGTGGGCTCCACGGGCCAGGCGGCGGGGCGCGGTGGCTAGGCCACGTGGCGGCGGGGCAGCGGCGATTTCGTCCGGCTCGGGCCGGACCTGTCCGGTGGCGGCGGGGCGATTTGATCTAGGGTTTGGGGGGATTCATCTGGGAATTTTCAGGGGGAGGGCATATTTATAGATTCTGGGAGCTAGAAGAGTCCAAATGAGGAGCGGTTTTCGGCCACGCGATCATGATCGAACAGCGGAGAGCATGGAGGGGGTTTGGAGGGGGTTTGGGACACTTTGGAGGGGCGTTGGGCTTCAAGACAACAGAGGCCTTTATGGTTACCCGGTTAACCGTTGGAGTATCAAACGACCTCCAAATGGCACAAAACTTGACAGGCGGTCTACCGGTGCTATACCAAGGCCTCTTGGCAAACCTCGGGCCATTCCGAGAAAGTTTAGCACCCACTCACAACAAGAGACAAAAAGGAGGACGCCAGAGGGCATAGGAGTGCCGGATTGCAAAACGGACAACGGGGAAAATGCTCGGATGCATGAGACGAACCCGTATGCAAAATGAAATGCACATGATGACATGGTAATATGCAACACGCAAGCAAATGACATGGCAACGATGGTGAATAACTGGCAGACACCTGGCGCATCGAATCCGGGGCGTTACAGTTGTTTAGCTTGAAGGGTGGAATAATGCTACTACGACAGAAAGCACCTACGGAGATCATAGTAGAGTAGATAAAAGGGGAAAACCCCAAGCATCAAGAGAAAAATCAGGAAAGTGGAATTAGCTGGACCAATGGGTGGCGCACATGCTTTTTGAAACGAATATAGGAACATTAGGTGACCAATTAAACGTTCTCTGTTTTAGTGATATGAGCATCATATCGGATTCGTATTTCAACACGTAAGTTTTGGGTTGAGGTCTTGAGGAGCAGTGCTAGCATGACACGAAGCACCTACGATGATGGTAGTGAATATAAAGGGGAGAAACCATAAGCTTTACGAGTATAGTGCCCGTGCCATGGCGGATCTAAAGGTGCAAACCGGACAAAGCTACTTCGCAACCAATGTTTGCTTTCAACTAGCCACTACGATTTGGTACGGACAAGAAAAGTACAGTAAACAAATTACGATCTATTTTTGGGGTGAGATCAATAACTTAAGCACATATGGAAGAGTACCACCTCTCTTGCGACGCTGTGTAGGCCTATGCTGATACATTGAGGGTGATGCGGGTGCGATGGCTGTCGGTGGCGGGAAAGAAGACTTTAGACGGCAGACGGCCGGTCGGGGGATATATCCTGTTGCCGTGGACGAGGCGTTCATAGGAGCGGCAACGACAAGGTGGACGACGGCGCCGATGAAGCGAGAGGAGGCAATGAAAGGATCCTGGTCCAGCACCGTGGATGAGAGACATCCATCTCTTGAAGTGGATGATGGGGTAGGGGTAGCGGCTCCGGCAAAGTGGAGGATGGGGTGGCGGACGGAGGAGGCTGGCCGCAGTGCGGAGGTTGCCATTCCGCTGACGGTGTATGAATGGGGAAATGGAGGGGAGGGGGGCGATCTCAAACTTTGGGACGCGCTTCTCTGAAATGGGGGGAAGTTACGAACTTATCCCCCGTTTAAAATTTCAGACATCACGTCGGTTAGGGATAGGACGGTAATCTCGCATCTCCCAAATATTTGCCGGTAACTATTTCGGGCGAGGAGAGGGTGTTTTGTCGCCCACGGTTGGCGCCCACGATGTATGAACGGGGCTGACAGGTAGGGAGGTTGCGTCACGTCTGATGGAAGTTACACATCTGCCCCTATTTAAAATATTAGCCTACATCGATTTCGGACGAGGAGAGTTTGTTTTGCCGCCCACCGTGTATGAATGGGGAAATGGAGGAAGGGACACATGTCTTTCGGATGAGCTTGAATCAAATGCGTTTTGCCGCCCATGTTTGGCGCCCACCGTGTCTGAATGGGCTCAGAGGCCGTCGTGTCACGTCTGACTGAAGTTACTAGTCTACCCCTATCGACAACAGTGTAAATCCGGTCGATAAGGATGTCAAGTGTCAGGGGTAGACAGTAATTTTCATCTCGCAAACACTTGCTTCGGGCAGCCCACAAATTATAGTGGGTGTTTAGCCGCTTAATTCAAAACTTGGGAGAATTAGCATTCACGTTTGCCCTGGGACCTGGCAAACTAAATTCAAATCCAGTTTGTATTCGATTACGAATATCCACAGATAATTATACGTTTTGTTATTTATTTCTTCAAAACCACAACAAAGATTTATTCCACCTTTATATATGATTATGATTAGAAATGCCGTGATCTTCGAATTCAGTAGGTCGGATACACTCTGATTCAAACAGTTATTTCATCCAATACAATATGCTCACACGAAAAACAGTTCACCTTATGTCAATCATACAAGTACTAAGGATTACCTCGCCTAAAAAATTCGGATCATTACAACACATGGACAACATGGAATTCCGGACAACATAGGGGGTCTTGCAACATAATCCATTCAGAGACATGACACAACATGCAAGTACAATAATCTAATGACAATTTCAACTGGTATCTAAAGAAGAACTGGGATTACCTTGGGCTTCAGATAGCAGAAACAACAGGACCTCCTCCGTCTTCAAATGCAACATTCTTACTTCCTCCAATTCTTGGGTTGCTTGCATAATGCGTGCCGCTAATTCCGTAATTTCCAGCCTCAAGATAAAGATTACCTCATTCATGGCAGCCACACCATCTCTTTCTGCCTCTAGTAGAGCCTCAAGCACTATAATATCTGTGCTCAGTCTGCTCTCCGGCGGTGTTGCCTCTGAACTGCTACCATCTGGTAACATGGATGGCGCACTGCTTCCACAAATAGATTCTGGGGTTGTACATTGTGTCCTAGTGTGAACAGCATCCTGAAAGGTTTCCGCTGGACATAAGTAAGAGATAGTTATCGTATGATCTAGGCAATAAGCTTACATGGTAAACGACGGACGAATTATTGTCGAGCATGGCAAACTATATTTAAATGGTTCGAAGGAGCATCAGCCGAAAAGAAATTAAAATGGTAAGATGAAAGTTGAAAGGGAGTGTACAACCACTATATTTAAGTTGCCAAGGCATCTAAGCAGTTGAAATAATCTAAGAAAGCACTTAACAGTGTGGCCTCATATAAACTATGAAGACAGTCTTGTGATGAAGTTGAGAGGAAAAGTTAAGGACTCAAATGAAATAGGCATGCATTTCTTTACGATAGTACAACATGCACTGCTGACATATTGGCCAACTCAGGTATAACGTAACAACAAACAAGCATTCAAATCAAGCAATACAGCAAAGCATACAACTGAACTATTTGTATTTCGGTAGGATTACACGTTGAGGGCACAAGCCAAGAAAGCAGCCCACTCGCATTACATTTAACATGTACTAAAACACACTGGCTTACCATATGTTGTTGTGAAGCCTAGTTGCTATTGCAATGTTCTTTGAAGATATCGCCAGCATCCAGTGGTTGCAAATCTAGTTGTTGTAGTTTATTTTGCACCATCTATTTAGGTAAAATTAATTTTAATCGCATGCACTGGTCCGAATTGATCATCAATGGTTCATCTAAACTAATGAAAGAAGGGTGTGTGCATACACGACAATATATCTGCTTCCCTCTATTTTTATGCTTGTTCGAGGTGCCAGCACCAAAAGAAAAAATATTTTGCTTGATGGGGTTGGCAGCTCCATAATTAATAGAAGCATCAAATTAGTCATGCAACTTGGGAAGATCAAGGACACACAAACAAGTAATGAACAGAGGCTCAGAGCAGTGATGTAATAGCTAGCATCAGAAAATGTAGGGTAAAACAAACAAAAAGCAGCAGAACCACATGCTAGTTTGCTGATGTGTAATTAAGCATAGAGAATATTAAGCAGTCTGATGGAACCAACAGGTGGCATCAGAACAAAACTAAAGAATATTAACTATATGTGCACTGGTATGTAATTTAACACATGTAACATGTTCACTGCCAGAAGTATGGCCCTATAGGTGCAAGCAGAATAACGCGTCTCATGAAAAATTGAATGATGCCCTAAAGAAATTCAAAGGTGCGGTGCTTATGCTAGGAAAGTGAACGTAGGCACCGGCCGTTGGATAA
The DNA here is from genome assembly GCF_002162155.2 of Triticum dicoccoides. Classification (NCBI taxonomy): domain Eukaryota; kingdom Viridiplantae; phylum Streptophyta; class Magnoliopsida; order Poales; family Poaceae; genus Triticum; species Triticum dicoccoides. Next base: position 241,056,561 of record NC_041387.1, on the reverse strand, counting down.
TAGTACCTGATTCTCAACGGCGTGTGGGTATCGCTGTCATACTTGATAGCTAAGGATCATCGATGGTGATCGTGTTACGGTTGAGTTTGGGCCGGCTGTCGCCGTCGCTGAAGCTGCTCTAGTGCTACGGTTGCGGCGCCTGTCGACATACAAGAAAGATCATCTATGGTAAGTGAACAGTTGCACGATAAAGAGAAAAACCGAAGGAGTACAAATCAAAATAACCGAAGATAGATCCGGCGGGGTGCGAGGTCCACCGCTGCGCGGAGGACTAGATTCGGCGGCTTGCCGTGGTTGCGGGAGTCCGGGAGGGGAAGGGGAGGGGCTCTGGGGAAGAATGTTGGGGGCAAAGAGGGGAAAACAATGGAGTTACGAAAGCAGCCCTTTTCCGTTCATGTGGCAGGGGTAAAACAGGAATATCATAGTGCTAAACTTTCGGGCGCGTGATATTTCGATGTGAGCGGGAAGTAAGTATTCTGCTCTCGTACGGCCGGCTATGATGTCATGGCTGACAATTTGTTTGTTTTGCATGCAAAAAAAATGTGCAAGTTTTGAAAATCAATGTCTCCAACTCGAAACTTAGATTGTCCATTCAATTCAAATATGGATCATTGAGCTACTACAAGCAAATACCATCATACGGTCCAATTCAAATGAAATTCCAAATGTGTTTATCCTAAATATGGTGACAAAAGCAAAAATGTGTATGTGTATGAATAAAGTGGATGATTATAAAGTTTGAACATGCCCGTATGTGTATATCTCTAGGTTTGATATATGAATTTGAAATCATAAAATCCCGGCTTAAAAAATGTACCTCCATTTAAATGAATTACAAAAGCTAATGATGGAGTCGTATTCCAAAATTCCAATCTTAGGTTTGTAATTCTGGTACATCAAGGTATATCACGCATGTTCAAAAGTATTGTTATTTCATAGTACAAACTGTGAAACAAATGGATCAACCATGAGTGCACAATATCTCAATTACGCTAAAGTCCCTCAAATATAGACACCTCACTCTTTATCTGAAGTCAACCCCCCCCCCCCACCATCACCACACACACACACACACACATAGAGAAGTCGTTCTCTCCCCCAAACACCAACACACGAGCACATTAACACCCATTTCTCTGGTAAAGTCCGGACCCCAACATAGGTCTCTATCACTTTATCTCTCGGGCATGCACACATCTCTTCCCTCACTCTCTAGGTCTCCCGCTATCTCTCTTAGCCAAGCACATGCACTATGTAGAGTGTATATTTCCCATACACACAAAACGTCGCCCCGAAACGTCTATCTCCATAGTTATGTGGTTCTCGCGCACTCACCTCACACACCACCCCAACTGCAAACAAGCACACTTTGTCTCCTTGTGCACCACTCTCCTCTTTCTATCTCTCCCACATGCGGACCCGCCCCAGCTCCTTCCCTGCATACATTTATGTCGTGACTCTTTGCATAGCTCCCTAATGTATAATCGTTCTCGACTTCGCACATTGTTCTCTACACCATCTATTCTAGATCTCTCATGAAGTCCCTATCACACACACGATGACTCGCTTCCTTTGCGTCTCCATTCATAGGCCAATTTCGGACAACATCAACATCGTCTCCCTATCTATACGCCATTTATGGACACAAACGACCCCTCTCGCCCCCTCTCTTCCTCTCTCTCTCTCTCTGTCGCTAGCTCTCTCTTTCTCTCGCTCTCACACCCTCTCCTACACACACTCAATGTCTCTTCCAAATAGTCTGCTCCCCCAGCTCGCACCCGTGCTATCCCGCTACTACACATGTCACACCATTCCCCCTTCCCTTATACTAGGTTTACATCATCAGTGGTCTCTCTACTCCACGTACACTCTCTCCCTCTCACACACAAACGCGTGCACAAACACACACAAACACGCACAAACACCCATTTATCTGGATCCTCATCTCTCCCCATGTCCGCATGTGTAGCTCACACACTCACTCTCTAATTATGTATATGTGTATCCATGTTACACAACACAAAGCCCCATGTACATGTCTCTCTCTATCCTCCACACACATAGACACAAAGAATCTGTTATCATTGCCTCAGTCTCTAACATATCACACACGCTCTCTCTCTCTCTCTCTCGCAAACACGCTCATCAAGGGTTTCCCCGTGAATAACTTACCGTCTATTCATCAATAGTCGTGGCAGTACGACGAACACGAGACGTGAAAAAGAATAAATCTACACATGCTTAGACCACCTAGTATGACTACTAGGACTAGAGCAAGCCAAAAAGCGCGCCGCCGTCACCCCCTCCTTGTCGGTGACGGGAAAATCTTTGTTTTACACAGTCGAGAAGTCATTGTGCTAAGGCCCCACATGCCGAGGTGTTGAATAGAATGTAGATGCTAGTTTACAGAAGAAAGTATCGATAATACGTTTGTATCTCCATACTTATATTTCTTCTCTTATAAAAACCGAGGTGGTGATGATTGTACGTGTGCCATCTTGCAATATAGACCGTCCGATCTATATCCGACGGATGGAAATTAAACTAAAAGATACCCACACCCCTCTCCACATTTGCAGACAAGGCCTTCCCTCGTTCATCCATATCTCCAACAAAACTCATTGTTGAGCAATTAAGAAAGGAAGCCTCTGGAACAAACTGTCCTGGTGGCTGCTGCCGGCGTCGTCAATCCCCATGCCTCCGCTCAGTCCGACTACCAACTACCACCATACCCCATTCCTCTTCACCTTATCTCATATTTCTCGAGATATCATTAGTTTTTACACATGGGAGTACTCCCGCAAGGGTCAATCACAACAAGTGTTTTATAAAAAAATGCATCTTGATGTTCCGTGCAATGCATGGATCTTGCTAGTACTCCTACACAAGACTAAGTTGGTGATGCTGGTGTGTATGCCATCCGTCGTTTCTGACCATTAGATCTACATCTAACGATTATGAGGTAAGTTGTTGCCTTTTCTCACCAACATCCCACTTGTCTACCAATTTGCAGAAAAACCCACAATTAGTATCTTAAAACCAACCACATCCCTCCCCGACCTCACCAAAGCAGCCCAAGGAATATATTCTAATTGAAACATATCTATATCAAAATTAGAGTGTTTTGTACCAAGTTTGTGAATAAGTATTATCCTAATTATGATTCGTTGTAACAGACATGAACATTGCTAGTATTTCCAACCATGCATTTTTCCCTAGTATTCCATAGTTTCGAGTTTTCCATCAAGATATTAGTCACTCATGGTTGATATTTACTTTCAATCATGTACACATATGCACTATGTAACTAGCCTTGCTTATTGGTGTAACGCCCCGGATTCGATGCGCCAAGTGTCTGCCAGTTATTCGTCATTGTTGCCATGTCATTTGCTTGCGTGTTGCATTTTATCATGTCATCATGTGCATCTCATTTTGCATACATGTTCATTTCTTGCATCCGAGCATTTTCCCCGTTGTCCGTTTTGCAATCCGGCACTCCTATGTCCTCCGGCGTCCCCCTTTTTGTCTCTCGTTGTGAGTGAAGGAAATATGCCCTAGAGGCAATAATAAAGTTATTATTTATTTCCTCATATCATGATAAATGTTTATTATTCATGCTAGAATTGTATTAACCGGAAACATGATGCATGTGTGAATACATAGACAAACATATAGTCACTAGTATGCCTCTACTTGACTAGCTCATTAATCAAAGATGGTTATGTTTCCTAACCATAGACATGTGTTGTCATTTGATTAATGGGATCACATCATTAGAAGAATGATGTGATTGACATGACCCATTCCGTTAGCCTAGCACTTGATCATTTAGTATGTTGCTATTGCTTTCTTCATGACTTATACATGTTCCTGTAACTATGAGATTATGCAACTCCCGTTTACCGGAGGAACACTTTGGGTACTACCAAACGTCACAAGTAACTGGGTGATTATAAAGGAGTACTACAGGTGTCTCCGAAGGTACATGTTGAGTTGGCGTATTTCGAGATTAGGTTTTGTCACTCCGATTGTCGGAGAGGTATCTCTGGGCCCTCTCGGTAATGCACATCATTATAAGCCTTGCAAGCAATGTGATCAAATGAGTTGGTTACGGGATGATGCATTACGGAACGAGTAAAGAGACTTGCCGGTAACGAGATTGAACTAGGTATTGGATACCGATGATCAAATCTCGGGCAAGTAACATACCAATGACAAAGGGAACAACGTATGTTGTTATGCGGTTTGACCGATAAAGATCTTCGTAGAATATGTAGGAACCAATATGGGCATCCAGGTCCCGCTATTGGTTATTGACCGAGAATGGTTCTAGGTCATGTCTACATAGTTCTCGAACCCGTAGGGTCCGCACGCTTAATGTTACGATGACAGTTTTATTATGAGTTTATAAGTTTTGATGTACCGAAGTTTGTTCGGAGTCCCGGATGTGATCACGGACATGACGAGGAGTCTCGAAATGGTCGAGACATAAAGATTGATATATTGGAAGCCTATGTTTGGACATCGGAAAGGTTCCGGGTGAAATCGGGATTTTACCGGAACACCGGGGGGTTACCGGAACCCTCCCGGGGGTTAATGGGCCTTAGTGGGCCATGAGGAAGAAGAGGAGGGCCGGCCAGGGCAGGCCGCGCGCCCCCTCCCCCCTAGTCCGACTAGGACAAGGAAGGGGGGCGGCGCCCCCCCCCCCCACCTCTTTCCCCTCCCCCCTTTCCTTCTCCACCAAGGCAAGAGGGGGGAGTCCTACTCCCGGTGGGAGTAGGACTCCTCCAGGCGCACCCCAAGGGGGCCGGCCACACCTCCCCCTCCCTCCTTTATATACGGGGGCAGGGGGGCACCCCATAACACACAAGTTGATCTACGGATCGTTCCTTAGCCGTGTGCGGTGCCCCCCTCCACCATATTCCACCTCGGTCATATCGTCGCGGAGTTTAGGCGAAGCCCTGCGCTGGTAGAACATCATCATCGTCACCACACCGTCGTGCTGATGGAACTCATCCCCGAAGCTTTGCTGGATCGGAGCCCGGGGATCGTCATCGAGCTGAACGTGTGCTGAACTCGGAGGTGCCGTACGTTCGGTGCTTGGATCGGTCGGATCGTGAAGACGTACGACTACATCAACCGCGTTGTCATAACGCTTCCGCTTACGGTCTACGAGGGTATGTGGACAACACTCTCCCCTCTCATTGCTATGCCATCACCATGATCTTGCATGTACGTAGGAATTTTTTTGAAATTACTACGTTCCCCAACAGTGGCATCCGAGCCTAGGTTTTATGCGTTGATGTTATATGCACGAGTAGAACACAAGTGAGTTGTGGGCGATACAAGTCATACTGCTTACCAGCATGTCATACTTTGGTTCGGCGGTATTGTGAGATGAAGCGGCCCGGACCGACATTACGTGTATGCTTACGCGAGACTGGTTTCACCGTTACGAGGACTTGTGCTTAAAGGTGGCTGGCGGGTGTCTGTCTCTCTCACTTTAGCTGATTCGAGTGTGGCTACGCCCGGTCCTTGCGAAGTTTAAAACAACACTAACTTGACGAACTATCGTTGTGGTTTTGATGCATAGGTAAGAACGGTTCTTGCTAAGCCCGTAGCAGCCACGTAAAATTTCCAACAACAAAGTAGAGGACGTCTAACTTGTTTTTGCAGGGCATGTTGTGATGTGATATGGTCAAGACGTGATGCTATATTTTATTGTATGAGATGATCATGTTTTGTAACCGAAGTTATTGCAACTGGCAGGAGCCATATGGTTGTCGCTTTATTGTATGAAATGCAAACGCCCTGTAATTGCTTTACTTTATCACTAAGCGGTAGCGATAGTCGTAGAAGCAATAGATGGCGCAACGACAACGATGCTACGATGGAGATCAAGGTGTCGCGCCGGTGACGATGGTGATCAAGACGGTGCTTCGAAGATGGAGATCACAAGCACAAGATGATGATGGCCATATCATATCACTTATATTGATTGCATGTGATGTTTATCCTTTATGCATCTTATCTTGCTTTGATTGATGGTAGCATTTTAAGATGATCTCTCACTAATTATCAAGAAGTGTTCTCCCTGAGTATGCACCATTGCAAAAGTTCTTTGTGCTGAGACACCACGTGATGACCGGGTGTGATAGGCTCTACGTTCAAATACAACGGGTGCAAAACAGTTGCACACGCGGAATACTCGGGTTAAACTTGACGAGCCTAGCATATACAGGTATGGCCTCGGAACACGGAGACCGAAAGGTCGAGCGTGAATCATATAGTAGATATGATCAACATAATGATGTTCACCATTGAAACTACTCCATCTCACGTGATGATCGGACATGGTTTAGTTGATTTGGATCACGTGATCACTTAGATGACTAGAGAGATGTCTGTCTAAGTGGGAGTTTTTAAGTAATATGATTAATTGAACTTGAATTTATCATAAACTTAGTCCTGGTAGTATTTTGCAAATTGTGTTATAGATCAATAGCTCGCGTTGTTGCTTCCCTATGTTTTTGCCTCCCTATGTTTTTATATGTGTTCCTAGAGAAAACTATGTTGAAAAATGTTAGTAGCAATGATGCGGACTTGGTCCGTGATCTGAGGTTTATCCTCATTGCTGCACAGAAGAATTATGTCCTTGATGCACCGCTAGGTGACAGACCTATTGCAGGAGCAGATGTAGACGTTATGAATGTTTGGCTAGCTCAATATGATGACTACTTGATAGTTTAGTGCACCATGCTTAACGGCTTAGAATCGGGACTTCAAAGATGTTTTGAACGTCATGGACCATATGAGATGTTCCAGGAATTGAAGTTAATATTTCAAGCAAATACCCGAGTTGAGAGATATGAAGTCTCCAACAAGTTCTATTGCTAAAAGATGGAGGAGAATCGCTCAACTAGTGAGCATGTGCTCAGATTGTCTGAGTACTTCAATCGCTTGAATCAAGTGGGAGTTAATCTTCCAGATAAGATAGTGATTGACAGAATTCTCTAGTCGCCATCACCAAGTTAGTAGAACTTTGTAATGAACTGTAGTATGCAAGGGATGACGAAAACTATTCCGAGCTCTTCGTGATGTTGAAATCAACGAAGGTAGAAATCAAGAAAGAGCATCAAGTGTTGATGATTGACAAGACCACTAGTTTCAAGAAAAGGGCAAAGGGAAAGAAAGGGAACTTCAAGTAGAATGACAAGCAAGTTGTCAGTCCCGCGAAGAAGCCCAAAGCTGGACCAAAGCCTGAAACTGAGTGATTATACTGCAAAGGAAATGGTCACTAGAAGCGGAAATGCCTTGAATATTTGGTGGATAAGAAGGATGGCAAAGTGAACAAGGGTATATTTGATATACATGTTATTGATGTGTACCTTACTAGTGTTTATAGTAACCCATGAGTATTTGATACTTGTTCGGTTGCTAAGATTAGTAACTCGAAACAGGAGTTACAGAATAAACAGAAACTAGTTGAGGGTGATGTGACGATGTGTGTTGGAAGTGATTCCAAGATTGATATGATCATCATCGCACACTCCCTATACTTTCGGGATTAGTGTTGAACCTAAATAAATGTTATTTGGTGTTTGCGTTGAGCATGAATATGATTTGATCATGTTTATTGCAATACGGTTATTCATTTAAAGTCAGAGAATAATTGTTGTTCTGTTTACATGAATAAGACCTTCGATGGTCATACACCCAATGAACATAGTTTGTTGAATCTCGATCGTAGTGATACACATATTCATAATATTGATGCCAAAAGATGAAAAGTTAATAATGATAGTGCAACTTATTTGTGGCACTGCCGTTTGGGTCATATCGGTGTAAAGCGCATGAAGAAACTCCATAAAGATGGATTTTCGGAATCACTTGGTTATGAATCATTTGATGCTTGCGAACCGTGCCTTTTGGGCAAGATGACTAAAAACTCCGTTCTCCGGAACAATGGAACAAGCTACTAACTTATTGGAAATAATACATACTGATGTATGCGATCCAATGAGTGTTGATGCTCGTGGCAAGTATCGTTATTTTCTGACCTTCACAAAATGATTTGAGCAGATATGGGTATATCTACTTGATGAAACATAAGTCTGAAATAATTGAAAGGTTCAAAGAATTTCAGAGTGAAGTGGAAAAATCATCGTAACAAGAAAATAAAGTTTCTACGATCTGATCGCGGAGACGAATATTTGAGTTACGAGTTTGGTCTTCAGTTAAAACAATGTGGAATAGTTTCACAGCTCACGCCACCTGGAACACCACAACGTTATGGTGTGTCCGAACGTCGTAACCGCACTTTATTGGATATGGTGCGATCTATGATGTCTCTTATCGGTTTTACCACTATCGTTTTGGGGTTGTGCATTAGAGACAACTGCATTCATGTTTAAGAGGGCACCATCTAAATCCGTTGAGACGACACCGTATGAACTATGGTTTAGCAGTAAACCTAAGCTGTCATTTCTTAAAGTTTGGAGTTGTGATGCTTATATGTAAAAAGTTTCAACCTGATAAGCTCAAACCCAAATCGGAGAAGTGCGTCTTCATAGAATACCCAAAGTTAACTATTGGGTACACCTTCTATCACAGATCGGAAGGCAAGTTATTCATTGCTAAGAATGGATCCTTTCTAGAGAAGGAGTTTCTCTCGAAAGAAGTGAGTGGGAGGAAAGTAGAACTTGATGAGGTAACTGTACCTGCTCCCTTATTGGAAAGTAGTTCATCACAGAAATCTGTTCCTGTGACTACTACACTAATTAGTGAGGAAGTTAATGATGATGATCATGAAACTTCAAATTAAGTTACTACAGAACCTCGTAGGTCTTCCAGAGTAAGATCCGCACCAGAGTGGTACGGTAATCCTGTTCTGGAAGTCATGTTACTAGACCATGATGAACCTACGAACTATGAGGAAGCGATGATGAGCCCAGATTCCACGAAATGGCTTGAGGCCATAAAATCTGAGATATGATCCATGTATGAGAACAAAGTATGGACTTTGATTGACTTGCTCGATGATCAGCAAGCCATGTTAAATAAATGGATCTTCAAGAGGAAGACGGACATTGATAGTAGTGTTACTATCTACTAAGCTCGACTTGTTGCGAAATGTTTTCAACAAGTTCAAGGTGTTGAATACGATGAGATTTTCTCACTCGTATCGAAGCTTAAGTCTGTCTGAATCATGTTAGCAATTGCCACATTTTATGAAATCTGGCAAATGGATGTCAAAACTGCATTCCTTAATGGATTTATTAAAGAAGAGTTGTATATGATGCAACCAGAAAGTTTTTGTCAATCCTAAAGATGCTAACAAAGTGTGCAAGCTCCAGCAATCCATCAATGGACTGGTGCAAGCATCTCAGAGTTGGAATATATGCTTTGATGAGTTGATCAAAACATATGGTTTTATACAGACTTTTGAAGAAGCCTGTATTTACAAGAAAGTGAGTGGGAGCTCTGTAGCATTTCTAATATTATATGTGGATGACATATTGTTAATTGGAAATGATATGGAAATTTCGGATAGCATGAAAGGATACTTGAATAAGAGTTTTTCAAAGCAAGACCTCGGTGAAGCTGCTTACACATTGAGCATCAAGATCTATATAGATAGATCAAGACGCTTGATAAGATTTTTCAATGAGTACATACCTTGATAAATTTTTGAAATAGTTCAAAATGGAACAGTCAAAGAAGGAGTTCTTGCCTGTGTTACAAGGTGTGAAGTTGAGTAAGACTCAAGACCCGACCATTGCAGAAAATAGAAAGAGAATGAAAAGTCATTCCCTATGCCTCAGTCATAGGTTCTATAAAGTATGCTATGCTGTGAACAGACCTATTGTATACCTTGCTCTGTGTTTGGCAAAGGAATACAATTTTGATCTAATAAGTAGATCACTGGACATGGGTCAAGAATATCCTTAGTGAGGACTAAGGAGATGTTTCTCGATTATGGAGGTGATAAAAGAGCCCGTCGTAAAAGTTACAACGATGCAAGCTTTTACACCAATCCAGATGACTCTAAGTCTCAATCTGGATACATATTGAAAGTGGGAGCAATTAGCTAGAGTAGCTCCGTGCAGAGCATTGTGGACATAGAATATTTGCGAAATACATACGGCTCTGAATATGACAGACCCGTTGACTAAGCTTCTCTCACAAGCAAAACATGATCATACCTTAGTACTCTTTTGGGTGTTAATCACATAGCAATGTGAACTAGATTATTGACTCTAGTAAACCTTTTGGGTGTTAATCACATAGCGATGTGAACTAGGTTATTGACTCTAGTAAACCCTTTTGGTGTTGATCACATGATGATGTGAACTATGGGTATTAATCACATGCAGATGTGAATATTGGTGTTAAATCACATAGCGATGTGAACTAGATTATTGACTCTAGTGCAAGTGGGAGACTGAAGGAAATATGCCCTAGAGGCAATAATAAAGTTATTATTTATTTCCTCATATCATGATAAATGTTTATTATTCATGCTAGAATTGTATTAACCGGAAACATGATGCATGTGTGAATACATAGACAAACATATAGTCACTAGTATGCCTCTACTTGACTAGCTCATTAATCAAAGATGGTTATGTTTCCTAACCATAGACATGTGTTGTCATTTGATTAATGGGATCACATCATTAGAAGAATGATGTGATTGACATGACCCATTCCGTTAGCCTAGCACTTGATCGTTTAGTATGTTGCTATTGCTTTCTTCATGACTTATACACGTTCCTGTAACTATGAGATTATGCAACTCCCGTTTACCGGAGGAACACTTTGGGTACTACCAAACGTCACAACGTAACTGGGTGATTATAAAGGAGTACTACAGGTGTCTCCGAAGGTACATGTTGAGTTGGCGTATTTCGAGATTAGGTTTTGTCACTCCGATTGTCGGAGAGGTATCTCTGGGCCCTCTCGGTAATGCACATCATTATAAGCCTTGCAAGCAATGTGACCAAATGAGTTGGTTACGGGATGATGCATTACGGAACGAGTAAAGAGACTTGCCGGTAACGAGATTGAACTAGGTATTGGATACCGACGATCAAATCTCGGGCAAGTAACATACCGATGACAAAGGGAACAACGTATGTTGTTATGCGGTTTGATCGATAAAGATCTTTGTAGAATATGTAGGAACCAATATGGGCATCCAGGTCCCGCTATTGGTTATTGACCGAGAATGATTCTAGGTCATGTCTACATAGTTCTCGAACCCGTAGGGTCCGCACGCTTAACGTTACGATGACAGTTTTATTATGAGTTTATAAGTTTTGATGTACCGAAGTTTGTTCGGTGTCCTGGATGTGATCACGGACATGACGAGGAGTCTCGAAATGGTCGAGACATAAAGATTGATATATTGGAAGCCTATGTTTGGACATCGGAAAGGTTCCGGGTGAAATCGGGATTTTACCGGAACACCGGGGGGTTACCGGAACCCTCCCGGGGGTTAATGGGCCTTAGTGGGCCATGAGGAAGAAGAGGAGGGCCGGCCAGGGCAGGCCGCGCGCCCCCTCCCCCCTAGTCCGAATAGGACAAGGAAGGGGGGGGGGGCGGCGCCCCCCTCCTCTTTCCCCTCCCCCCTTTCCTTCTCCACCAAGGCAAGAGGGGGGAGTCCTACTCCCGGTGGGAGTAGGACTCCTCCAGGCGCACCCCAAGGGGGCCGGCCGCACCTCCCCTCCCTCCTTTATATACGGGGGCAGGGGGGCACCCCATAACACACAAGTTGATCTACGGATCGTTCCTTAGCCGTGTGTAGTGCCCCCTCCACCATATTCCACCTCGGTCATATCGTCGCGGAGTTTAGGCGAAGCCCTGCGCCGGTAGAACATCATCATCGTCACCACGCCGTCGTGCTGACGGAACTCATCCCCGAAGCTTTGCTGGATCGGAGCCCGGGGATCGTCATCGAGCTGAACGTGTGCTGAACTCGGAGGTGCCGTACGTTCGGTGCTTGGATCGGTCGAATCGTGAAGACGTACGACTACATCAACCGCGTTGTCATAACGCTTCCGCTTACAGTCTACGAGGGTACGTGGACAACACTCTCCCCTCTCGTTGCTATGCCATCACCATGATCTTGCATGTACGTTGGAATTTTTTTGAAATTACTACGTTCCCCACCAGTGAGTGGGTGTTAAACTTTCTCGGAATGGCCCGAGGTTTGCCAAGCGGCCTTGGTATAGCACCGGTAGACCGCCTGTCAAGTTTCGTGCCATTTGGAGGTCGTTTGATACTCCAATGGTTAACTGCGTAGCCCGAAACCCCCCTTTCTCTTTGCAGCCCAACACCCCTTCCAAACTGGCCCAAAACCCATCTAACTCCCCTCCATGCTCTCGGTCGTTCGATCACGATCGCATGGCCGAAAACCACTCCCCATTTGGACTCTCCTAGCTCCCTCTACCTACAAATAGCCCCCTCCCTCGAAATTCGCGGATGAATTCTTCCCCTAACCCTAGCCCTGCTCCTCCCGCCGTCGGACGCGTCCACCCCGCAGCCGGACATGTCCGCCACCGCCGCGCCCGGTGAATCCCGTCTCGCCACGTGCCCCCTCGCCGCCCTCC
>NC_041387.1:241036099-241043358 GCF_002162155.2 Triticum dicoccoides | reverse complement strand
GCCCGCCGCCCGAGCCCCTGCTCCGGCCGCCGCGCCTCCGCGCCGCCCCGGCCGTCGTCCGCCGGTGCCGCCTGCCTCCGCCCCGACCTCCTCCGCCGAAGCCGGGCCCTGCGCCTCCGCGCCTCCCCGCGCCGCCACCGCTCGCCTTGCTGGCGATCGTCGCCCTCGCCGCCAACCACACCGGGCCGCCTTGCCCCGCGCCGCCCCGCGTCCACCGCCGCGGCCCCGTCGCCGGCTGGATCCGGCAAGGGGCCGGCCAGATCCGGCTCCCCGGCCGTCCCCGGCCCTCTCCGGCGCCCTCTCCGCCCCATCTCCGGCGAACTCTCCGGTCAACCTCGAAGAACGTGTGAAAACCTAGATCTGATCTGGAGGGTGAGATTTTGCCTAAGTCCCCGTAATTTTTGACATTATCATGCCATGTTCATCGCATCATATCTCTGCATCCGTAGCTCCGTTTTGTGCGTGTAATATGTCAAATTGTTCGCCTCAACGAGTAATTCATTTAATTCCATTGCATAATGTTCATTTGAGCTCATCTTGATGCCTGAATCATCGTTGCAAAAGTGCTTCATAATGTTGTCTCCTGTCTGTTAACAGAACATGCTCATTTGTCATTTTTTCCATGATTGATGTGTGCATCCCATGAGGATGATGTCTACATGTGTGTTGAACTATGCCTTGCCATATTTACAGTGGTGTATGCCATGTATTTTTGTGATCAATGTGGTGACTAGCACAAGCATGTAAACTAGGCTTCGTGATGTTGCTGATTTTAGTCCCTGTTCTGCTGTTATTTTGATGCCATGTAAACATGATGCTACAGAGAGATCCATGCATATTTTGAGATACTTCAGTAAGGATGTTTTGAACATATGGTCTTTCTCTAGCCATTAATGCCTCTGTTTGCAATTATGGAGTAGTCTAGCATGTCATTTTTGTGCTCTACTTTTGCTACAAAATGTTTCCTGGCAGATTGTTTACATGTTATTCAATTTTGCCAAGGTTGTTGTAGTTGATCCTTGCATGCTATGAACTTGTTCTTTCCTTGGTTTGTTTCATAAACATGTCTTCTTGCTGATGCTATGCTTATCTTATCATTCAATGACTTGTGGTGAGTGAATCGAGCTTGTTAAGTAGGGTACTTGCTGTTACTGTTTTGCTAGGCTGAATCTGTTATTTCATGATGCTATGTAAACCTGCTGCTACAAGTCATTCTATGCATAATCTAGAGATGTTCACTAAGGGTGTTTTGTTCTACATGTTATGCTCTATCCATACATGCCCCTGGTTATAATTATAGCCTGCTGTAGCTTGTTGTAATCTTGCTCCAAAGTTGCTAAATAATGTTGCTGTCAGCCTGTTAACATTAAGTTCAGTTGTTGCCATGCTTGTTGTTAGTGATACATGCACCCTATGAACTTGCTCTTGCCATGCTTAGCTTCACAAACATGCCTTCTTTCTGGTGGTTGCCTTGTCATGCCATGTATTGCTCTGTGGTGAGTGGTACAAGCTCATCTACATGCCTACTTATCGTTGTTCCTGCCATCTTTGAATCTGTAATATAACTTGCTATGTTTACATGGGTGCCATCATATCTTCTGATCCTTTTTGGCTAATGGTCAGTAAGGGACTTTTGTTCTATGCAATTACTAGGTTCATGCCATGCCTTTATTTGCCATGATAAGTTCCTGTAACATGTTGTTTGATAGCCCTAAACATTGCAACCTGATGTTATTTTCTGCAGTCTGAACAGATATTATTTGCAATCTTGCCATGTGTGTTTGAGCATGTTCTAGTGATTTCTGGAGATAGCTTAGTGTTCATGTTTTGTTATGCTTTACCTGTATATCATGTCCATGTCTTTTGTTTTCTTGTTGAGGTGCTGTAGCATGTTGTTTTGATGCTTGCAAGATGCTTAGTTGCTGTTTTGGACAGATTGTTGCTATAACTTGTATAGCGTGTGTGTGTGTTGAACCATTGCTCCGTTTTGAGTGTGCTCTATATGAAACTTGCTTGATTTTGCATGTAGTTTCATATTATCATGTTGCATCCTTGTTTTGAGGTGTTTGCTTGATGTTTGGGTGCATTTTGCATCAATGCCATGTTTAACTTGTTTTGCTCATATCTTCTAGGCCGTAGCTCCGAATTAAATGAACTTTATATGTAACTTGACTAGAATCTCGTGTAGATCATCTTGGTGCATCTTAACTTGCTGTTTAACAGCTTGAACATAAGGTTTATTCAGATCTGGACCAATTTCGAAACTTGCATATGAGGACTTCCGAAATTGTTATATGTTGTTCCCGACCTCATTTAAACTTGCCTTGATGTGTTGTTCTAGTTTGCATCATCTCTTGCCATGAGTAGCCTCATCTAGTTTTGTCATGCATCATGCTTGTTGTGCATCATGTCATGTTCATGTGTGGTGTGTTTACCTTGTTGTGTGCTTCTTTTCGATAGTTCCTGTTGCGTTGCGATCGCGAGGATTCGTTCGTCTACGCTTGGTTCGGCTTCATCCGTTCGTCTTCTTCATGGACTCGTTCTTCTTCCTTGCGGGATTTCAGGCAAGATGACCGCTACCCTGGATCTCACTACTATCATTGCTATGCTAGTTACTTCGTTCTATCGCTATGCCGCGTTACCTATCTTTTGCTCATCAAGCCATCCCAAATTGCCATGAACCTCTAACCTTTGACACCCTTCCTAGCAAACTGTTGCTTGGCTATGTTACCGCTTTTGGTCAGCCCCTCTTATAGCGTTGTTAGTTGCAGGTGAAGTTGAAGATTGCTCCATGGTGGTCAGGATTTTGGTTGGGATATCACAATATCTCTTATATTATTAATGCATCTCTATACTTGGTAAAGGGTGGAAGACTCAGCCTTATGCCTGGTGTTTTGTTCCACTCTTGCCGCCCTAGTTTCCATCATACCGGTGTTATGTTCCCGGATTTTGTGTTCCTTACGCGGTTGGGTGATTTATGGGACCCCTTGACAGTTCGCTTTGAATAAAACTCCTCCAGCAAGGCCCAACCTTGGTTTTACCATTTACCTCACCACCACCTATTTTCCCTTGGGAGTCGCTCTCTCGAGGGTCATCTTTATTTCAGCCCCCCCGGGCCAGTGCTTGTCTAAGTGTTGGTTCGAACCGAGCCGCCTGCGGGGCCACCTCGGGGAAACTCGAAGTCTGGTTTTACTCGTAGCCTGTCTCATCTGGTGTTGCCCTAAGAACGAGATATGCGCAACTCCTATCGGGATTGTCGGCGTCGGGCGGTCTTGCTGGTCTTGTTTTACCATTGTCGAAATGTCTTGTAAACCGGGATTCCGAGTCTGATTGGATCTTCCTGGGAGAAGGTATATCCTTCGTTGATCGCGAGAGCTTATCATGGGCTAAGTTGGGACACCCCTGCAGGGTATAAACTTTCGAAAGTCGTGCCTGCGGTTATAGGCAGATGGGAATTTGTTAATGTCCGGTTGTAGATAACTTGACACCAGATCCGAATTAAAACGCATCAACCGCGTGTGTAGCCGTGATGGTCTCTTTTCGGCGGAGTTCGGGAAGTGAACACGATTTCTGGGTTATGTTTGACGTAAGTAGGAGTTCAGGATCACTTCTTGATCATTGCTAGCTTCACGACCGTTCCATTTGCTCTCTTCTTGCTCTTATTTGCGTATGTTAGCCACCATATCATGCTTAGTCGCTGCTGCAACCTCACCACTTTACCCCTTCCTTTCCCTTTAAGCTTTGCTAGTCTTGATACCCATGGTAATGTGATTGCTGAGTCCTCGTGGCTCACAGATTACTACAACACCAGTTGCAGGTACAGGTTGTGTGATGATCATGACGCGAGAGCGATGCTTGCTTGCGTTGAGTTCTTCTTCTGCTTCTTCTTTGATCAGGGGATAGGTTCCAGGTCGGCAGCCTGGGCTAGCAGGGTGGATGTCGTTTGAGTTTCTGTTTGTGTTTCATCCGTAGTCGGATGGTGCTCTTATGTAAGATGATGTTGTATTTGTGTGGCATTGTATGCCTTATGTATGTATCCCCATCTATTATGTAATGTTGATGTAATGATATCCACCTTGCAAAAGCGTTTGAATATGCAGGTCTATCCTTGGTGGGACCTTCGAGTTCCTTTTGGATAGGGTCGCATATTGGGCGTGACAAGTTGGTATCAGAGCCTCGACCGACCCTAGGAGCCCCCTTGATTGATCGTGTAGTTTGGCCGTTGTTGAGTCTAGAAGAAAACTGTTTTTGGAGTCTAGTTATATCGAAGAGTAGGAATTCTTTTTACTCCTCAGTCCCTTCGTCACTCTGGTCAGGAATCTTGACATTGGTGTTTTGAATTACTCCTCATCCCTTTCAAATTTTTCTTTAGGTTCACGCAATTGGTTTTCCGATCGTTGGTTCTCAGCTTTTTTCATCCGGTGCATTTCTCGTCAAGTTGACTCGAGCCTCTTCATCTTTGAGTTCAATCCTCAGTTGTTTTTATTTCCCACCCGCCCACCCTTCTTCTTCTCGGAACCGGAGTCCCTAATCGAGTATCCATCCTACTCGTGTGAAGTCTTTGCTTTCTTTCCTCAATTATTTCAACCGGTGTTTTTGTCTTCAAGATATTCGTTGATTTCCCCTTCCAAGTTACCTTTGTTTTCCCGCCCTCCCACCCTCTTCTTCCCGGAGCCTGAGTCTGTTTCGACCATCAGTTTCATTCGTGCGGAGCCTCTTTAGTGTTCCCTCAATCATTTCTACCGGTGAATTCTCATCTTGTTTGTCATTCTTCATCCCTTTCTTTTCTGGTGCACTCAATTCAGGTTTTTCGGGTTGATCGCATTCTTTTCCTCGGCTCAAGTGTTTTCCCTGCTCGTTCGCCTCTCGCTAGTTTATCCTTCCGGAGTGCTCAAGGCATCTCAGGAGATTAGTCTGTGTTCCAATTAATTCGAGGTTGTCACCTCATTCAAATATTTCAATTGTTCCGGTGCATCATCTATCTTTTCAACAATCCTTTTCAACGGTGTTATCTCTTCAGTGGGCCCTAACCCACAGGTCTTTTCCCAGGATCTTACCTGACTCTTCTAATTCCCCAGAGTTATTCTAAATTCTTTTCAAGTCTGACGTAAGAATGAATTTCATCAGTTAGATGCCATCTCCAAGATCGCTTTCAAATTCTTTTCATCTCGGGTTCTACCTTTCCTCTTTTTCATTATTTCGGAGTTTCTCAACAATTTCGCTCGTCGTCTTTATCAGCTTTGAAGACCGAAGAAGAGTTTTCCTCTAAATCTTGCCCGTTATCCCGAAGATTCATGGTTCTAGCTTCATATTATCCTCTCAAATTATTCCATTTGTCAGATATTCCTTTCTCAACCATCCGGAGTTTGTCAGGAGTTGTTTTCCCGTTTCTTTTCACCGGAGGCCATCATTTCAGCTACCGTTATCCAGTTATCCCGGTGCTTCATTCAAGTGTTCTTTAATCAACTCGTGATCTTTTTGTTCTTTTGCATCTAAATCCCCTCTAGCATATTGGTTCTTCTAATTCTTTCCGGTGATTCATTCTCTTTCATCAGTCATTTTCGAATTCTTATGGTGGTTCGTTCAAGATTATTTTCCTTGATTATCATTTTAATCCATTTGTTCTTTTCAATCCTACCGGTGGTTCATGAAGACCTTCTCAAGTTTTGTGCTATCCCCCTCAATCCTTTTTCTAGAAGAATAAGTAGTATGCCAAATCCGTTGCTTGTCATCAATTTAATTTGATGAAGGATAAGCATACAATAAATCTTATTCTTATTTCATCCAGGTGATTAATCCTTTCCTTCGGAGTTTGTTCTCGATGAATAAATTCTAGTTCCAAGTGTCTTCATCTTTTCTTTCCCGGAGTTCAACTTCCTCGGCCATTTCGTCGGAACCTCCATCTAAATCATCGCAAGGCTCATCTTATTCTTTCTTCCTTCATTCTATCGCATCATCCTTTTGTCATCGGAGTTCTTCATGGTGGTTCTTCATGACTTAGTTCATTCTTCAAGTGTTCATCAAGATTCTTGTTGGCAGAGTTCAAGTATCTTTTCTTCTCGCGTCTTGAAGTGCAATTAATTCTCCGTATTCTTTTAAAGTGGAGTTTTGCATTTCTTCGTTCTTCTAAGTCATCCAATCATTTCCGTTTGCGGCTGGTTATCACCTCATAATTTCTGGGATGTTATCCATAAGTCCACAACAAGCTTATTCTTTCGTTGTTGATTTTCTCAACAACTCCATTCAATCCTTCCAAGTTCTTTTCATTCAAATTCTTTCAATTCTTCAGGAGGCATTGCGTTGTTTATCTCATCAAGTGCCATCCCGTCTTGTGAAGCTCGTGTTCTATTTTTCCTTGTTCAACCGGAGTGCCTCCTAAATCCTTTCAGTCTTATTCGTTTCTTATCGCGTTCTATCTGGAGTTGTTTCATAGTCTATCTGATTCCGTGAGCTTTCGATTCTCGTCTTTCTCGTCGTTCCTCTCTTCTTCTCGAGGGCTCTCGATTCTTTGCTTCTTCTCTCGAGTTCTTGTTTCACCTCATCCCTTTTCCCTTCCGTCTCGGTCCTAATATCTCGGGACGAGATCTCTTGTTAGTGGAGGAGTGTTGTAACGCCCCAGATTCGATGCGCCAGGTGTCTGCCAGTTATTCGTCATTGTTGCCATGTCATTTGCTTGCATGTTGCATTTTATCATGTCATCATGTGCATCTCATTTTGCATACGTGTTCGTTTCTTGCATCCGAGCATTTTCCCTGTTGTCCGTTTTGCAATCCGGCACTCCTATGTCCTCCGGCATCCCCCTTTTTGTCTCTCGTTGTGAGTGGGTGTTAAACTTTCTCGAAATGGCCCGAGGTTTTCCAAGCGGCCTTGGTATAGCACCGGTAGACCGACTGTCAAGTTTCGTGCCATTTGGAGGTCGTTTGATACTCCAACGGTTAACTGCGTAGCCCGAAACCCCCCTTTCTCTTTGCAGCCCAACACCCCTTCCAAAGTGGCCCAAAACCCATCTAACTCCTCTCCATGCTCTCGGTCGTTCGATCACGATCGCGTGGCCGAAAACCGCTCCCCATTTGGACTCTCCTAGCTCCCTCTACCTACAAATAGCCCCCTCCCCCAAAATTCGCGGATGAATTCTTCCCCTAACCCTAGCCCTGCTCCTCCCGCCGCCGGACGCGTCCACCCCGCAGCCGGACATGTCCGCCGCCGCCGTGCCCGGCGAATCCCGTCTCGCCACGTGTCCCCGCGCCGCCCTCCGCCGC
>NC_041387.1:241002314-241035547 GCF_002162155.2 Triticum dicoccoides | reverse complement strand
CGGCCGGATCCGGCAAGGGGCTGGCCAGATCCGGCGCCCCGGCCGTCCCCGGCCCTCTCCGGCACCCTCTCTGCCCCGTCACCGGCGAACTCTCCGGTCAACCTCGAAGAGCGTGCGAAAACCTAGATCTGATCCGGAGGGTGCGATTTTGCCTAAGTCCTCGTAATTTTTGACATTATTATGCCATGTTCATCGCATCATATCACTGCATATGTAGCTCTGTTTTGTGCATGTAATATGTCAAATTGTTTGTCTCAACAAGTACTTCATTTCATTACATCGCATCATGTTCATTTGAGCTCATCTTGATGCCTGAATCATCGTTGCAAAAGTGCTTCATAATGTTGTCTGCTGTCTGTTAACAGAACATGCTCATTTGTCATTTTTGCCATGATTGATGTGTGCATCCCATGAGGTTGATATCTACATGTGTTTTGAACTATGCCGTGCCATATTTACAGTGGTGTATGCCATGTATTTTTGTGATCAATGTGGTGACTAGCACAAGCATGTAAACTAGGCTTCGTGATGTTGCTGATTTTAGTCCCTGTTCTGCTGTTATTTTGATGCCATGTAAACATGATGCTACAGAGAGATCCATGCATATTTTGAGATACTTCAGTAAGGATGTTTTGAACATATGGTTTTTCTCTAGAAATTCATGCCCCTGTTTGCAATTATGGAGTTGTCTAGCAAGTCATTTTTGTGCTCTACTTTTGCTACAAAATGTTTCCTGGCAGATTGTTTACATGTTATTCAATTTTGCCAAGGTTGTTGTAGTTGATCCTTGCATGCTATGAACCTGTTCTTGCCTTGGTTTGTTTCATAAACATGTCTTCTTGCTGATGCTATGCTTATATTGTCATGCAATGAGTTGTGGTGAGTGAATCGAGCTTGTTAAGTAGGGTACTTGCTGTTACTGTTTTGCTAGGCTGAATCTGTTATTTCGTGATGCTATGTAAACCTGCTGCTATAAGTCATTCTATGCATAATCTAGAGATGTTCACTAAGGGCGTTTTGTTCTACATGTTATGCTATATCCATCCATGCCCCTGGTTACAATTATAGCCTGCTGTAGCTTGTTGTAATCTTGCTCCAAAGTTGCTAAATAATGTTGCTGTCAGCCTGTTAACATTAAGTTCAGTTATTGCCATACTTGTTGTTAGTGATACATGCACCCTATGAACTTTCTCTTGCCATGCTTAGCTTCACAAACATGCCTTCTTTCTGTTGGTTGCCTTGTCATGCCATGTATTGCTCTGTGGTGAGTGGTAGAAGCTCATCTACATGCCTACTTATCGTTGTTCCTGCCATGTTTGAATCTGTAATATAACTTGCTATGTTTACATGGGTGACATCATATCTTCTGATCCTTTTTGGCTAATGGTCAGGAAGGGACTTTTGTTCTATGCAATTAGTAGGTTCATGCCATGCCTTTGTTTGCCATGATAAGTTCCTGTAACATGTTGTTTGATAGCCCTAAACATTGCAACCTGATGTTATTTTCTGCAAAGTCTGAACTGATATTATTTGCAATCTTGCCATGTGTGTTTGAGCATGTTCTAGTGATTTCTGGAGATAGCTTAGTGTTCATGTTTTGTTATGCTTTACCTGTATATCATGTCCATGTCTTTTGTTTTCTTGTTGAGGTGCTGTAGCATGTTGTTTTGATGCCTGCAAGATGCCTAGTTGCTGTTTTGGACATATTGTTGCTATAACTTGTATAGCGTGTGTGTGTTGAACCGTTGCTCCGTTTTGAGTGTGCTCTATATGAATCTTGCTTGATTTTGCATGTAGTTTAATATTATCATGTTGCATCCTTGTTTTGAGGTGTTTTCTTAATATTTGGGTGCATTTTGCATCAATGCCATGTTTAACTTGTTTTGCTCATATCTTCTAGGCTGTAGCTCCGAATTAAATGAACTTTATATGTAACTTGACTAGAATCTCGTGTAGATCATCTTGGTGCATCTTAACTTGCTGTTTAACAACTTGAACATAAGGTTTATTCGGATCTGGACCAATTTAGAAACTTGCATATGAGGACTTACCGGAATTGTTATATGTTGTTCCCGGCCTCATTTAAACTTGCCTTGATGTGTTGTTCTAGTTTGCATCATCTCTTGCCATGAGTAGCCTCATCTAGTTTTGTCATGCAGCATGCTTGTTGTGCATCATGTCATGTTCATGTGTGGTGTGTTTACCTTGTTGTGTGCTTCTTTTCGATAGTTCCTGTTTCGTTGCGATCGTGAGGATTCGTTCGTCTACGCTTGGTTCGGCTTCATCAGTTCGTCTTCTTCATGGACTCGTTCTTCTTCCTTGCGGGATTTCAGGCAAGATAACCGCTACCCTGGATCTCACTACTATCATTGCTATGCTAGTTACTTCGTTCTATGGCTATGCTGTGTTACCTATCTTTTGCTCATCAAGCCATCCCAAATTGCCATGAACCTCTAACCTTTGACACCCTTCCTAGCAAACTGTTGCTTGGTTATGTTACCGCTTTTGGTCAGCCCCTCTTATAGCGTTGTTAGTTGCAGGTGAAGTTGAAGATTGCTCCATGGTGGACAGGATTTTGGTTGGGATATCACAATATCTCTTATATTATTAATGCATCTATATACTTGGTAAAGGGTGGAAGACTCGGCCTTATGCCTGGAGTTTTGTTCCACTCTTGCCGCCCTAGTTTCCGTCATACCGGTGTTATGTTCCCGGATTTTGCGTTCCTTACGCGGTTGGGTGATTTATGGGACCCCCTTGACAGTTCGCTTTGAATAAAACTCCTCCAGCAAGGCCCAACCTTGGTTTTACCATTTGCCTCACCACCACCTATTTTTCCCTTGGGAGTCGCTCTCTCGAGGGTCATCTTTATTTCAGCCCCCCCGGGCCAGTGCTTGTCTAAGTGTTGGTCCGAACCGAGCCACCTGCAGGGCCACCTCGGGGAAACTCGAAGTCTGGTTTTACTCGTAGCCTGTCTCATCCGGTGTTGCCCTAAGAACGAGATATGCGCAGCTCCTATCGGGATTGTCGGCTCATTGGGCGGTCTTGCTGGTCTTGTTTTACCATTGTCGAGATGTCTTGTAAACCGGGATTCCGAGTCTGATCGGGTCTTCCTGGGAGAAGGTATATCCTTCATTGATCGCGAGAGCTTATCATGGGCTAAGTTGGGACACCCCTGCAGGGTATAAACTTTCAAAAGCCGTGCCTGCGGTTATAGGCAGATGAGAATTTGTTAATGTCTGGTTGTAGATAACTTGACACCAGATCCGAATTAAAACGCATCAACCGCGTGTGTAGCCGTGATGGTCTCTTTTCGGCGGAGTCCAGGAAGTGAACATGGTTTCTGGGTTATGTTTGACGTAAGTAGGAGTTCAGGATCACTTCTTCATCATTGCTAGCTTCACGACCGTTCCATTTGTTCTCTTCTCGCTCTTATTTGCGTATGTTAGCCACCATATCATGCTTAGTCGCTGCTGCAACCTCACCACTTTACCCCTTCCTTTCCCTTTAAGCTTTGCTAGTCTTGATACCCATGGTAATGTGATTGCTGAGTCCTCGTGGCTCACAGATTACTACAACACCAGTTGCAGGTACAGGTTGTGCGATGATCATGACGCGAGAGCGATGCTTGCTTGCGTTGAGTTCTTCTTCTGCTTCTTCTTTGATCAGGGGATAGGTTCCAGGTCGTCAGCCTGGGCTAGCAGGGTGGATGTCGTTTGAGTTTCTGTTTGTGTTTCATCCGTAGTTGGATGGTGCTCTTATGTAAGATGATGTTGTATTTGTGTGGCATTGTATGCCTTATGTATGTATCCCCATCTATTATGTAATGTTGATGTAATGATATCCACCTTGCAAAAGCGTTTCAATATGCGGGTCTATCCTTGGTGGGACCTTCAAGTTCCTTTTGGATAGGGTCGCATATTGGGCGTGACAATTGGCTTCCAAAGCTTAAGTTTCACTCCTACTTACAATATGTAGAGTGTCGAACAAAAAACTACCACTTTCAACCAGCCCTAGGAAGAATCTATTATACAAAAAATAGCAAAAACATACCCAAAATTTCTTAATCCACGCCAAAAACTACTACCTAGTACTCCTACCGATTAGGTTCGTTTAAACCCATTTATGACAGGGTTGGCCCACACGTCCGTGCTGACAAGGCAGCTTAAACCAACACATTTTGTTTGACCGTTGACACGAGGGACCCACATCTAACCTTCTATCCTGTTATTCACCCTCAAATCATTATTTTTCCTGAACATTACTTCAAACATTACTGATGCGTGTTCGTCGGTGGCGCCGGTGATGAGCGAGTTGGCCGCCACTCCGCCGGACGGGCCGGACGCCGCGCTGGCCTCCGCACGGGTTGGCAGGCTGGCCCGAGCATGACTCACGAGCGAGCAAGCCGCCGCGCTGGCCTTCGCTCGAGCCAGATGGCTGGCCTGAGCGCGGCGCGTGCGAGCAAGCCGCCGCGCTGCCGTGCCAATCTAGCTAGCAAACCTTGCAGACAAGCAGCTGGATGGAGCTATCTTGGCTAGCTAGCGGCCGCGAGCGCTGGACGGAGCTGGCATCCGGGCTGCCGCAACATGGGCTCCACACCGCCGGAGGTTTTGACCTCGCCTTCTACCGGCGGCGGTAGCTGCGTCCCATGGCCGAGGATGACTAGGTGGACAGGCCGGAGGTAGGAGGTCACTCGAGGATTTTTGTTGGTAAGAGCATGTACAATGGTTGATAAGGTAGTCTTATCTTAAGTCTGCCACGTATGCAAGTGGTAGTAGCTTCTTGGCATTTTAGTGGTTTCTTGTAAGGAACAATGTACGTACTACTAGCGACAAAAGGCGATTCCAGGTTGCGTTGTACTCCAACGAGTACTACTAGTGGTCGCGGGAGTGTATACCTCGTTTTGTGGGTTTGATCCCGGCCGAACGCACGGCGGCCTTTTTTTTAAAATAGTAGTACTACTACACTTCGCTGCGAGCCATATTTTACACGGGTAGTTTGAGTTTTGAAGTCGAACGGACGTGCGGCCCCACAATCTGGGTGCACTAGACAACCTTGCCACGTGAACGGGTTTTCCTTCCCAGCATCCTGTGGCTCGTGTGCTCGCCCTAGCCGCACCTCGCTTGCAACTTCCTCATCAGCTAGTAGCATATTTAAACTAGCGCCTCCCAATTAAGCCCGAGGAGCCGGAAAAGCCTGGCGGGGCATTGAGAACTGTGCAATATGGCTCCGTATGTAAAGTGCTCTACTACTACTCTGTAGCTTGTGGCGTTGCACGCATGGACTTCACTCCATTATCGACTCTACTATAAAAGAAATTCCTCTTGACGTGTTTTTTTTAAACGGAGGCAAAAGCTTTGCTTCATCTCATTCATAAAGAAAGAACTACTAACAAAGTTCGACGAGATCCATTACACCTCCACAAATGGAAGCGAAAAGCCTAGTCTCGTTGTATCAAATAACTCAAATGTTCTGCCCCCGCAGTAACCGTCGCTGATAAACAGGCTGCTAGTGTGTGCGTGAGAGGAGCGGCTAAGTAGGCCAGCTACTCCTACGTGAGAGGAGCGACTGAATATAGCACCGAGAGTACCCACTAGGCCACTATGCAGGTGTACTTCCCCTGCATTGATAGTACAGCGATGGTTCTAGAGAATAGTAGTACCCTCCACTTCCAACTGTAGATCCTTGGCCCTGAGATTCAAGAGTTCAAAACTGGTGCACTGTACTAGACTAGACTAGAAGTACAGTACATCGCACTACTAGTTGAGAAAAGTAGTACTGGTACTGCTATAGTACGAGTATGTACTCCTCCGTCACATAATGTAAGACGTTTTTTGACACTAGTTGGCATGTACAAAAAATGGCAAAAATATACCCAAAATTTCTTAATCCACGCCAAAAACTACTACCTAGTGCCAAAAATTTCTTACTAGTGCTATTATTTACAGTATAATGCAATCCCATAACGTTCCATAATGCTAGTACTAGTAGTAAATAATAGCCTCACCCCTTCGCTGAGGAACGATCTACTGTTGGAAGGGACGAGGCCCTGCGGTTACTACGCTCTTATCTCCTCCTCGCCAATTCCCCTCCCCCCGAAGAGAAGGCAGTTCGTCGCTGCTCCCATGGATTCGCCAGGCGGTTCTCCTCCTCGTCGGGGCTGGGAGACCTTGGACGACGATCCTCTGGGAGAAATCGCACGCCGCTCCGACGTCCTCACCACCGCAAGACTCGGTGCTTCCTGCACCAACTTTTTCAAGATGCTGCTTAAACAAGCTTGGGAAAAGGCCATGCTTGTTGGTCTTCCATGCGTCCTCGAGGAGAAGGTTCTTCTATGGGACAATCCTTCGAACAGTCCACCGCTCCCTGGCCATGGTTGCATGTTGACTCCGCTAGAGTTGCTGACGTTGAGAGGTAGTCGGATTTTGTCCAATGAGCAGGTCAGTAATGGAGTTTGATCATGTAGTACTTAGTTATTCCATTTCCATCCCGTAATTTCTCTGCTGCCCACCGTCTTATATATAGGTCTGGGTCGGTGCCAACGAAGATTGGCTTGCATACCTCCGGCCGGATACCACCATCATTTTGCACAACATCCATAGCAGTGCGGCCGTTCTGGTAGACCCCTTCTCCACCATTGGGATCGGCCTTCCGGACTGGCTGGGCTTGAATACGTATGATGATGCCTACATGAGATTGAAGAAGATAGCAATTGCGGACCCGCCGACAAAGCGACGCGACTACGACGATTACTATCTCATTGCGGTGTTCGACATAAGGATTGCCATCAATGCAAGACGCAGTAACGGCAGAGGCTGGCGCATGTTGGCGACGGCAGATTTGTACCCCTACACGTTCGAAGACGCCGTGTGCCATCTAGGCCGCATCTTCGCGGTGACAAGCCAGGGGACTTGTTTCATCTGGTTGCCATCCTACGGTACGAGAGATTACAAACGGAATGCACAAACCATTATTTTGCAGGGACCAGTCATCCCCCGATCAAAATAAGATTGCCAATCCTGGATGTGCATTTGCATCCGCGATCTGGTCTAACCTAGAACCTTGTAGCTGACTTTGGCATATTGGGATCAACTATCTTAGCAGTCGTTACCCATGGTACCACTGATGTGAAACATGGTCACACAATATACCACGATCGGACAATCACCATCTACCCAGGTATTCCATTTTTTAACCCTCTCACCTTCTCTTTCATTGTTGTACTAGTAGTATACTTCGTAGTACCAGTAGGAGTACTTTTTACCTTGGAGGACGCGTATAGCTAGCTAGGCCCTTGAAGACTTGAACCCACTAGCTGCCACCATTTTTGTTTTTCCATGTCTTACTATCTCATCCATGTAGCCAAGAGTGGCTATATATAATAAGCCGGTTATTTTACTTCCTCTATACCGGAGTAGTACTATTTGCTGCACAGTATTACTGACCGCCATATTTGAGCACAACATTATTATGCATGGACCTTGACTATGTACGTCACCATGTGTCCAGATCTGGGATGCCACGTGTACCAGATGAACGGCGCCGAGTTCGACCCCCCTGATGCTACGTGGGTGCCGGGAACACTCTTGGAGAGTACTCGCTTTTCATCGGGGACAGCTACCCCATTGTGAAGCGGATGCCACCTTCCGTGCATGACACGGAAGGCCTACTGTTCATGAAGCATGGTTGTGTCTTCATTGCGCACCGCCAGATGAACGACATGCTGGGACACGCTATCCCTGATTTATGCCGCTTCAGCTTGGATGAGTCTCCATCGTGTGGAACCGGACTAGAAAGCTGCGACAATGATTCCCGTTGCCCACCTCTATGGATCGTGCCATCCATGAAGAACACCTAGGACTGGAACCTGGAGCAGGACATGCATGTAGCCCATCTATAATGTGTAAGTGGAGTACGGTAATTGTGAACGGTAGCGTTGTGAATATATGTAGACTAGTCGTGCACAAATTTATCACATGAATTGGAGATGAACTTGTGTGGCATACTGGAATTTGTCCTTTAGAATTTATTACTAGTAAATGTGTTATGTGTACGTGCAACTTGTGTGGTTGTTGCACGGGCTCCAACATGCTCTTTGAGAAAAAAGGTGGCACAGCTTTGGATATACGTGATGTGGCGGCATCATACAGTAGCATCGTTCGCTATAGTTGTAGTACACTCCTACTAGGACGAAAACTCCTATAAAACCTTGCGCTTGTCTCTTTGCCTCTTCGGGAGGTTCAACAGTTCGTACTCGTGTGAACCTTGCACTTGGCTCTTCGCCTCTTGGGAAGGTCCAACAATGATGATACTACAGTACAATATGCTTCTAGCAATCTAAAACCGATTGACTGCTGCACGTCCACCGCGAGGGTGAGGGCGAGGGCGAGGGAGAGGGAGAGGGCGATGTAGTCAAAACCCTCTCCTCGTCCTGCGAACCACCGCGCGCGTGGGCGAGGGAGAGGCGTAGTAAGCAAGCTTCTCCTCGTTCGGCGAGTTATGGGACACATCAAAGGAGTACTAGTACTAGTAGTAGTCCATATTGCGTCCTTTCCGATTAATATGGCTTAATTTGAAACCAGAAAATACACTGGCGGTCAACGTATGTAGCAATACGCTCTTTACGGTCACTATATATAGTTTTGCGGCGATTATATGATCACTAGCTCATCGTAGAGCACCGTATTGCACCCTACTGACCGGCCACATAGTCGACGTGGCACTTTGTTGACTGGTTAAATTGTCACTTGGTTTCTGGGTCCCACCTGTTAGTTGGCAGAGCAAAGAAATCAGTTAAACAAAACTTTATGCAGGCGCGACACGAGTCCAACCCTTGCGCGCGAACCGCCCTGGCTGTGTATGTGAGTGCATGCACGTGTCCTCCCTCGGTCTTCCAACAAAGAGTGTACATCGGCTACAAAACAAAGAGTGTGGTACATAATGTACATCTACACTTCCAATGCATTTAGCCTTTAATCTAAATCGATATTGATTGACTAATGCACCAACTTGTGCTGTAGGTATAGGCTACATGTCTATCCTTAATTACAGCATGCAACGGCCTTCATTTAATCTTCTTATCTCAATGGTCGCATGCACACATAAGTCTGCTACTTTTGGGCGTTAATTATGCCCTGGTCAATGTGTAAATCTCTAAATGTACAGTCTTTCATGGACGTAGGGAGTAGGTTGAGCACTTGAGCGTGAGCTGTGTGTGTTGCGTCGTGTGCTGTGTTCCGCATGGGTGCGTGAGTCTTGCATGCGTCCATGTGTACGTGTGAGTGTTGCATGTTGCATGCATGCATGCATGCATGGGGCTTACTCCCTGCCATTGACATGTTCATATTTCAAGCTTCCTCTGTTCCCTCCATATGGTGATACTCCCTCTGTTCCCAAATAATACGGAGTAAAAGCCTCCCTCTGTTCCCAAATACGGAGTATTTGTCTTTCTACAGATTTCAACAAGTGACTAGGTACGGAGCAAAATGAGTGAAGTGAGCGTAGAGGCATAGGGATACTGTAGAAAGGAAGTCCTCGCGATCCATTATTCCCCATCTCGGTCAGAGAGAACTATTCAACTAGTCTTCGCAGTGAAGTGACAATACACGCTGCAGCAGATGGGACACGTAATTAATAAGCTGAACCAACGTGTTGTTGTTACTAAATTAGCCTTACCCAGTACTGCCATCATGTTTGCCAATAGAGCACGCTTCCGCAAATACGCCTATGCACCTCTGTCCTCCATTAACTGACATATGGGCCCTCTTGTGGTAGACCCACATGTCATCGGTGTAACTATTTACACTCTGGAGGATAGTGCCTATATCCTGGTAGTAGTACTAGTAGAATTGAGATTTAATGCACTTTCTT
The DNA here is from genome assembly GCF_002162155.2 of Triticum dicoccoides. Classification (NCBI taxonomy): domain Eukaryota; kingdom Viridiplantae; phylum Streptophyta; class Magnoliopsida; order Poales; family Poaceae; genus Triticum; species Triticum dicoccoides. Next base: position 241,025,677 of record NC_041387.1, on the reverse strand, counting down.
CCCTGTCTTCCACTCTTCTCCCTCCTCTCTTCTTCTTCCTCCTCTCTTCCCCATCGTCGACCGCACACCATTTACCCCCGCTCACTGCTCGCCCGCCCGCGCCATCTTCCTTGGTAGCTCGCGCGTACCATATCCCCTCGCTCACTGCTCGGCCACACGAGGAGAAGCTTCTTCGCTCGCCCGCCCGAATCCACTTCCCCGCTGGCTCGCAGGCACCAAAAACCCCAATGGCAGAACCGACTGACAAGCAGAGCCGCGATTGGAATTCCCTCCCCGATGTTCTCTTGGAGCAGATCTGTAGTCGTATGGACCTACTCAGCACCGGTCCGTCTGGCCGCGTGCTCGGTGTCTTTGTACCATCTACTCGTCTGCAACCGGCCGGCTCTTTTCAAGACACCCTGCTTGCTGATGCCCGATCCTCGCAGGTGGCCCAGACACCGACTTGACGATCCTACGGAGGTTGCCGTGGTGACCCTCGACATGCTACCACTACCCGTCCACCTGTCCTTCATGCACGGCCACTCTGGGCGGGCATGAAGGCCAACTGGATCGTCCTCATCCACCACATCGGTAGTCCGGGGCGTCTCGTAGATATCTACACCCAGCGAGAGATCACCCTTCCATCGTTGGATACCGCCGACATCGAGCCTCGTGGCCCGCCGGACACTCCTGCCTACTACGCACGAGACGCGTCAAGCTTTTGGCTCGACCTCTGTTTGCAGAAAGTTGTAATCTGTGAAGTGCCCACACCATCAGAAGACTACATGGATTACAAGCTCATTGCCTTGTTCAACATGGGATTAGTCTATCTGGAATCCGGTCGCCATACATGGTTATGGCTCATCATCAATCCTGTTGAGGCAACATTTCTGTCTGATGCTATAGTGCATGATGGCATCATTTATGCGGTTGACGCACAGATTGGCTGCCTATACTAGTGGAATCTATTGTTGTGTAATTGTTCTATCTCATCTCATCTTTACCTTATGCATACGACTGCCTGTTCAATTGTTACAAATTTAGAATGCATAGCATGTCTATAACCACATCATTGCTATATGTTCCTCTCATTTCCTAGATTTTTATGACCACACATGTTATTGTTAGAGTTGATATGAGAACAATTGGCATCTAATGATTGTTAGAATACATATTATGAGCATGACATCATGATTGCTATATGTTACTCTCGTTTACAAGATTTTTATAACAACGCATGTTATTGCTTAGAGTTGATATGAGAACAGTAGTAGTAAGTGCTATGGTAGAATATGAGTAGGCGCTGTCATAGCTGTTTTCCTCTCATTGTTACATGATGTTTGAACCATGACATGTTGCTAGAATATGAAAGCCATTGGCTTATTTTTTTAACTTGGGGGTATGATTATGACCACGGCATTGCAATTCTCTGTCTATGATATGTGTCACTATTATAATAATCTTAATTCCACACATACTCTGAACATGATTGTTTATTTTTGTCCTTTTGGTCTCCAATTTGAATTGTTGCAGCAGACGCAAATGCGCTGGCCTTCATGATTCCAGGACCTGGAATCATACCAGCCGATGGGTGGTGGTTTATCGCTTGTTCAGCTGACGGCGGTCATTTGATGCTCATTCGCATGTACCAAATTGACCAAACCATTACATCAAACCACATGCAGTACAATGCATGGGGCGTTCGTGACATTGATGGCTATGGCTGCTTCATGTTCGAGAAAGATCCCAGCTCCATTGGGCCAGGCGTATTCAACTGGAGACGGGTTTACAGCCTCGGCAACCACTCCTTGTTCCTCGGGCTCAATTATCCGATCATCCAACCAATCATCGATCATATCACCGGCGATTATTACTATGCTATGCAACTTCCATTCGCGAGGGGGGGCTGTCTTTACACATCATACCATGGGTTTCATGAATCACCATATCCAGAGATTCGTCGACACAACTTGTTGCTAGGTAATCTTCAGTGTGTGAAAGGCATCAAGCTTCCATGTGATGGATGGCTTTTGCAAACCCGACATGCGGCGATGTGGTTCATGCCAATAGCAAATATGCACAACTTGATTCGTGCTGATATCTAGACTGAGCCATGTATTCTGCTGCTGTAGCACGACCCTCTTTTGTTGGATATTATTGTTGTTAGTTTGAAGCACTCCTCTGGTTTGAAGGATAGATACCTTCCTGGGATCAAGTGCATCCTAACTCACCTGCGTAGGATGTACTGATAATGATGATGGAGATGCTGTGCAGAAGCCATATATATATCAGTTAGGCTTCAAGTGCGTACTTGTTAGTTAAACCTATGTATAAATTGTGACACTAAATACGACTAGTAAGTAGTATAGTAGCAGTACTAGTATACGTCGGTCAAATTATTCATCATGTCCACACATTGAATTGACATGACAAAACGCAGCACATGAGGTGACACAAGAATCCCGGCGGCGTGTTCGGGTATTCTGGACTTTAGATTTGGAGTACCACTTATCTGTCGAAATCTTTCATCATTCACTTAAAACAGTCGATTGATCATACATTGAGTACCATATAACTAGAATTACGATGCAAGTCGAAGAAGGATTGACCGGTGCTGCCGGCTAGCGTCAAGTTCGATCCCATGGATCAGGAGCTGATCGAGCACCTTGAGGCCAAAGTGAGTGCTGACAACACAAGATTTTAGTCTCTCATCGATTTGTTCATACCAACCATCGACAGCGAGCACATCATATGCTACACCTAACCTGAGAAACTTCCAGGTAAGACACCGATCGGCCGTCTACTTGCACAAACATATTCCTTTGTTTATAGCTCTATTTTTCTTTTTAGACGCAGACCCGGTGAAGCAATTACAATTTGACAGTTAATAAAAAGTGAAACAAGTGACTGCAACATGCCAAAGATGTTATGAAAATGCCAACTACGTACACTAAAACCTGTATTCCACAATACTGCAGGTATCACATTGAGTGGCCTAAGGAAGCAATTCTTCCAGCGCAATTCCAGGGCGTTCAAAAGGGGCACGTGGACGCGTCGCAAGATACAGTCGGAGTGCAGCATGCACGTGATGTGCCACAAGACCGACAATACCTTGCCGGTGATGGTCAACGGCCGGCAGACGGGAAGCAAAAAAGGTTCTGGTGCTGCACACCAACAAGAACTTCGACCAGCAGAGGACCAACTGGGTGATGCACCAGTACCACCTTGGGGACCTGGAGCAAGAGAAGGAGAGGGAACTGGTCCTCTGCAAGATTTTCTACCAGACGAACACTAGGGCCAGGAGTAAAAAGATTATAAGTTACTCCCTCCGTCCCAGTAGTTAGGTATTGGTAGTTGTACTACCTTGTCGTCCGCAAGTTGGTATTATTGTTAACGATCTTTTGGTATGAACTTGCATTTGCTTCCAACCATCATGCCGAGGGTCGGCGTGGATATAAAGCTGAATCATTTGTTTCGAAACGAATTTTCAGGCACCTGATTTTTATTTGATGGGTAGCATAAGCACCCGCCGTTCGAATTCCCAGTTCTCCAATTTTTTCGAAACAAGTGCATGCACTTATTATCACGATAAAAAACAATATCCGTGCTGCATCCCAGTTATCAGTCTGTACTTGCAGAATTCTCTCGTTTATTGAGCATGTATATTGTTTTTTCAGGTCGAGCAAGTTTCAACTGGGCTATAGACTACCCAGGGTTGGTTTTGTTTTTAACAGGCCCAGCCCATGATGACAACGGGGCACAAAGATCCAGCAGGTATCTACTGGCCTCTGGCCCGCCAGCGTTAGTTATATTTTGTCTTACAACATCCGCAGGAAGTTTTTTTACTGAATCAAACACACAACCCAGTTCTATTTTCCTCTTGAAACGCATGTCCTACATCCGTTTTCTAATCTCTACCTATAGTTTTACTAGTTCATATACACGTATCATTATATTGAAAACACATGAAATTCCCTTTTCATATTTACATCCTTATTTTTGTTGTTTTTTCCCACCCAGCGCTGAATTTTTTACCACTGGTTTTCCCTTAAACTAACTCAATTGTCCCACGTCTTATTTGCTCACAAAAACAAAATGATTTTTTTGGCAAATCAATAAGTTCTTAAAAAATGTTTATCATTTCGGGATTACAACAGTTCGGACTCCACCAAAATATGCAAAATAAGGTTGAACTTTTTGACCGTGGTCCTAGGCAGAAAATGGGCTGTAATAAATTATTTAAGAATTAGCAAATGGGCTGCAAATTATAAAAAATAGCAAATGGGCTTTATGTTGTCTGCCACAGATTTAGAGGCTGACTTGTGGGCCTACCAAGTTCATGCGTACACAAGGTTTGGCAAAAAAGAAACTTAGTCAACAATCGAATCTACCAGCATCAGACCGTTAGATGTCAATCTAACGGCAATCGTGCTTCTTCAGTCTCTGATCTTCCTGCCCCAGCCGCCCAAACCAGCACCGTCAGAACTGCCTGCTCCCGCCTCCTGTGGCCGACAGTGCTGCCGGGCAGGCCTCACGGCCCCATCATACTCGCATCCCTGGCCTATCTATCCCTCTATTCACCCACACCTCCTGTTATTTTCCGGTGATGGCATCCGAACCAGTCAACCCTCATACTCTCCACCGCGTGGGCAACCACTACCGTGTCTTCCCCAGCTCCGTGTCGTTCCCTTCGTAGGCCTCGCCGTCGTCCACCGCCCTGGTGCTCTCGGCTCGGCGTGGTCAACGATGTCCATCCAACGGCCGTAGTGCTTCTTCAACCTCTGGTCTTCTTCCCCAGCCACCCAAATCAGCGCCGGTCGTGCCGCATGCTCCTGCCTCCCGTGGCCGGCTGTGCTGCTGCGGAGGCCTCACCGTCCCCATACTAGTCCCACCGCTGGCCAGGCCATCCCTCCACTCACCCACTCCCCCTATTATTCTGCGGCGACGGCAGCCTCACACTGCAGCTGAACCAGTGAACCCTCATGCTCCTCTCCGCGTGGGCATCCACTGCCGTGTCTTCCCCGGCTCCGCGTCATCCCCTTCCTAGGCCTTGCCGTCGTCCACCACCGTGGTGCTCTCGGCGCAGCGTGGTCAATGTGGTCAACGACCGACTTCCATCAAAAGAGAACTGTACGTGGAGAGGCTGACAGCTGGGTCCACGACAGCCGCAAGGAAGTGCCTCCTTATTATGCGCAAAATAATTATTCCTCCACCTGACAGTGGGGACCCACCAGATGGGCCACCAGTATTTTGCGGAAAAAACGTTTCCCCCCTGACTATTGGGACCCACCGGACGGGCCACCATATTTCGCAAAAAAATGTTTGCCCCTGACTGCTGGGACCCACCGGACGGACCACCGTATTTCGTGAAAAAAACGTTCCCACCGTTGCCAGCTCGGACCCACCGGAAGTTCCTCCTTATTACGCACAGAAAAATGAATACCCCCCCTGCTAGCTGGGACCCAGCATGGTGGGAGGCTGACTTGTGGGCATACTAAGTTGACGGGGACGGAGGGCTTTGTCAACTTAGTCAATATGAACGATTCTAGCTCCAGTGACCGTACGCTGTCCATCCAACGGCCGTCGTTCATCTTCAATCTTTGTTCTTCCTGCTCCAGCCGCTCAAACAAGCGCCAGCGGGACTGCCTGCTCACTCCTCCCCGCGGCCGGCTGTGCTGCCGCGCAGCCCTCATCGCCCCACCGTACTCCCATCACTGGCCTAGCCATCCCTCTACTCACCCACACCTGCTGTTATTCTCCGGCGATGGCAGACGAACCTGTAAACCCTCGTACAGTCGTACTCCCCTCCGCGTGGGAAACAACTACCGAGTCTTCCCTGCCTCCGTGTCGTTCCCTTCTTAGGCCTCGCCGTCGTCCACCGCCCTGGTGCTCTCGGCGCGGCCTGGTCAACGTGGTCAACAACCAACATGCATCCTTATTACGCACCAAAAAATGAATACCCCCTGCTAGCTGGGACCCACCATAGTGGGTGGCTAACTTGTGGGCCTACTAAGTTGACGAGGACGGAGGGCTTTGTCAACTTAGTCAATATGAACGATTCTAGCTCCAGTGACCGTACGATGTCCATCCAACGACCATAGTGCTTCTTCAACCTCTGGTCTTCTTGCTCCAGCCGCCCAAAGCAGCGCCGGTCGTGCCGCGTGCTCCTACCTCTCGTGGCCGGCTATGATGCCGCGGAGGCCTCACCGCCCCCTACTACTCCCACCGCTGGCCCAGGGTATCCCTCTACTCACCCACACCCCCTGTTATTCTACGGCGACAGCAGCCTCACGCCGCAGCCGAACCAGTGAACCCTCGTACTCCTCTCCGCGTGGGCATCCACTGCCGCGTCTTCCCCGGCTCCGCGTCGTCCCCTTCCTAGGCCTCGCCGCCGTCCACCGCCTTGGTGCTCTCGGCGCGGCGTGGTCAATATGGTCAATGATTGACTTCCATCGGAATAGTACTGTACGTGGAGAGGCTGACAGCTGGGTCCAAGGCCACAGCCCAGTTTTTTTGTGATTTGCCAAGTAAGTCGCTTTGTCAGGCCTGTTGGGCTGCAAATCTTTCAAGACGAGGAGAGCTTCGTTCGGCTGGCCGAGAAAATGGCCCATCAGTAATGAGAAATGGGATGTACATTTTTAAAACACATCAAACTGGCAATTAGTTTCAAATATCTTTTTTACATTTCGAGATTTTAAATTACATTAATTTTTATGCGTGGAGAATTTGTTGGATTTTATATTGATATACATTTATTTTTAAAATCAGTTTGAATGTGAGTCGAAATTTCGAGATTAAAAATAGTTCGGACCGCACCGAAATATGCAAAATTCCGTATAATTTTTTAACCGTGGCCACAATATGGGCTGTAATGCTAACAAAAAGAATATGGGCTCCAAAAAAACCTTAAGAATTAGCAAATGAGCTATAAATTATTAGAAATAATGGCAGGTGGGCTGTATGCTGTTTTCCAAAGATTTGAGGCTTTCCTAAAAAAAGGTTGACGCACAAGCAGTGACTGTTGGATGGCCGTCCAACGGCCGTCATGCTTCTTCAATCTATGCTCTTCTTGCTCCAGCTGCTCAAACAAGCGCCGGCGAGACTGCCTGCTCCCTCCTCCCCGCGTCCGGCTCTGCTGCTGCGCAGGCCTCACCGCCCCATCGTACTCCCATCGCTGGCCTAGCCATCCCTCTACTCACCCACACCTGCTGTTATTCTCCGGCGACGACAGACGAACCAGTAAACCCTCGTACAATCGTACTCCCCTCCGCATGGGAAACAACTGCCGAGTCTTTCCTGCCTCCTTGTCGTTCCTTTCCTAGGACTCACCGTCATCCACCGCCCTGGTGCTCTCGGCACGGCCTGGTCAACGTGGTCAACGACCGACATGCATCTGAAGTGGACTGTACGTGGAGAGGCTGACAACTGGGTCCACGGCCGCACGCAGGGAAATGCTTCCTTATTACGCGCAAAATAATGATTCCTCCACCTAACATCAGGGACCCACCGAAAGGGCCTCTGTATTTCGCGAAAAAAGTTATCGCCGCTGACAGCTCGGACCCACCAGCTATATCTTCGCACGCAAGGAAGTGCCTCCTTATTACGCACAAAAAAATGAATACTCCGCCTGTTAGCTGGGACCCAGTATAGTGGCAGGCTGACTTGTGGGCCTACTAAGTTGACAGGGATGGAGGGCTTTGTCAACTTAGTCAATAATATGCACGATTCTAGCTCTAGTGACCGTACGATGTCCATCCAACGGCCGTAGTGTTTCTTCAACCTCTGGTCTTCTTGCTCCAGCCGCCCAAACCAGCGCCGGTCGTGCCTCGTGCTCCTGCCTCCCGTGGCCGGCTGCGATGCGGCGGAGGCCTCACCGCCCCTACTACTCTCACCGCTGGCCAGGCCATCCCTCTACTCACCCACACACCCTGTTATTCTGCAGCGACGGCAGCCTCACCCTCGTACTCCTCTTCGCGTGGGCATCCACTGCTACGTCTTCCCCGGCTCCACGTCGTCCCCTTCCTAGGCCTCGCCGTCGTCCACCGCCGTGGTGCTCTCGGCGCGGTGTAGTCAATGTGGTCAACGACTGACTTCCATCGAAAGAGTACTGTGCATGGAGAGGCTGACAGCTGGGTCCACGGCGGCCGCAAGAAAGTGCCTCCTTATTACGCGCAAAATAATTATTCCTCCACCTGACAGCAGGGACCCACCAGACGGGCCACCAGTATTTCGCGAAAAAAATGCTTCCCCCCTGAATGCTGGGACCCACCAGCAACATCTTCGCACGCAAGGAAGTGCGTCCGGGCAAAAAAAAAACCAAAACGATTCGCCCCCCTGACTGCTGGGACCCACCAGCTACATCTTCGCAGGCAAGGAAGTGCCTGACAGTCAGGACCCACCTGGTCGAAGCGTATGTAGCATTGTCATTCTGGTCGCGAAAGTGTACGTACATACTGGTCGATGTAGAGGCACGCACGTGTCGTAGTAGAGGCGCGCACGTAGCATGTACACGTACGTACAGCGACTAGGGTGCAAGAAAGAAAATACGGCCACGTACGTACATACGGGCGGGGTCTCGAACGCCTACTTGCGCATACGTACATGGCTGGTCGGAACGGAGAAACAACGTCGTCGTCGTGTTCATGGGAAGGCAACGGAATGCGTCGTGTTTATGGGGAGGCAACAGAATGCGTCGTGTTCATCGGGAGGCAACGGAACGCGTGGGAGCCAACTGGCTTGGACGGAACAGGCGATGGAAACGAGGCCTGGCGTATCGCAGAACGGAGGAAACGGCCTTGTGTTCGACCAGCCACGTTCGGAACGGGGTCTTGTTGATCGGGAGGGGTGTGGCATACCGCAAAACGGAGGAAACAGACCTCCTACGGTTGGAACGGGGGTCCTGTTGATCGGGAGGGGTGTGGCGTACCGCAAAAAGGAGGAAACGGACCTCCTACGGTCGAAACGGGGGTCCTGTTCATCGGGAGGAGTGTGGCGTACCGCAAAACGGGACTCCATGAGATACTGTTCATCTCCACCGTCGACCTCCTCCAGCCTCCACGGGCTACCGTCGACCTCCTCCAGCCTCCACGGGCTCCTGCTCATCCAGCCTCCACCGCGCGCTACTCCACCAGCTACTGTTCAACCACCCCTACACCATCTACTGTTCATCCAGCCCTCCACCGTCTACTGTTCATCCAGCCCTCCACACCACAGGGTCTTGTTCAACCACCCCTCCACGGCCACCCCTCCACCATCTACTGTTCATCCAGCCCTCCACACCATGGGTTCCTGTTCATCTAGAGGCAACGCCACCGCTCACTGTTCATCCAAACCCCCCCGCAACGCTAACTGTTCATCCATCGATCGGCTTCAGTTGGCAGCAGTAGCAAAGGAATCGCTCCATCGGGTTCAGTTAACAGACATCGATCGATCGCTCGGGTTCAGTAACACGTAGCCTGCAGTGCAATCGCCCAGGTTCAGTTAGAGCCCAACGCCTCCCTCGGGTTCAGTTAGAGCCAACGCCTCGCACACACGCGCGTACGTGTACGAGAGAAACACGCATCGCTCCGCCCCCAACCTCCCACCGTAACCGGTAACTCCCCGAAATTTTCCTCCCCCTCGCTTCTACCACAGTTTTTTTCCGTCATGGACGGCCCAAAGAATGTCATGCAGCTGCGTCTCCGGCCCACCCAGGACGAAAAGCCCATTTTCTGTCATGATTTTTTGTCATAGAAGTAGGAGCCCACCACATCTATGATGATACCGTGTTTTGCCACAATTATCATCATAGAAGTGTCATATGTATGACATAATTTTTTTTCGTTCGGCCAAAAATGTCACGGATGTGTCTTTTTTTTGTAGTGTAGGTTAGGGGCTATCTCGTCCCTCCGATCGTAATCGGAAGGTCAAGAAATAAATAGGTAGGGAGTCCAAATAATAAAATGGAGATATTTTATAGATGTTTGGGGATGATCTGAATCCAACGGTGATGACTGAGGGGTTCGGGTTCGGGTAAGGTTTCGGACGCGCACGTGAGGGGTCTGAGCAAAGTGTAGAGAGGGTCAAACGGTCAGACAAGAGGGAACCGAAAACCCGGTTGGACTCGGCTCAGTCAATGCAGGCAAGGGGGAAACACAGCAACTACAAACGGATGCAAGCTTTAAGAAAACAATGCCGATGCCATGCGCATGATGCTATGAGATGAGATGCCTGACATGAACAAAATGCAAAACAAAAGACAAAAACCCAACCATGAAGGAAATATCATATCACATCTCCGGAAAAGGCAAGAGTTGGAGTTACGAATGTGGAAAGTTGTATCCGGGGCGTTACGAACTATTGAAGAATGAAAGGGCTCCTTCATGAACCACCATCTAGAGCCTCCATGAAGAACTCCGGTAATAAAAGGATGATAAAAAGAAAGGGAAGTTGAAAACACAAGGTGAAGCCTTGCGATGATTTAGATGGAGCTTCACGACGAGATAAAGCGGGAAACTTGGAACTCCGGAAAAGAAAAGATGAAACATCTCGAACCGGGAAATGTGACATGATGAACAACGATGGGAAGAAGAAACTAGATCACTTGGATGAAACAATAGTAAGAATTATGTTATGCATATCCTTCACCAATTTAAATTGATGACAAGCAACGGATTTGGCATACTACTTATTCTCGTAGAAAGGATTAAGAGAGATATTACGCAACTTGAAGGTCTTCAATGAACCACCGGTGTGTTTTAGAAAGAAAGAACAGATTGATGTGATGATAAAGGAAGAGGAATCTTGAATGCACCGCCGTAAGAATTGGAAAATGAAAGTAGCCAAGGCACAATTTGCCGGGAAGAATTGGAAAACGAATGAAGATACTTGAGGGGATTTAGATACATGAGAACGAAGAGGTCATGAACTGATTAGAGGACATGGAGCTGAAAAAGCTGAGAATGAATAATATTCAGAAGTAATGGCCTTCGGGTGATCGAGAAAGGAAAGAAACTCCTGAAATGTGTCGGATGGGTGAAAAGAATTCTGACAATCGAAAACAATTATGAGAGGATGGCATCAAGATAGAACCATGAATCTTGAGGAGAATGGAGCAAGATTTAAGAGAAATCCTTCTTCTATCTTAAAATGACGACGAGGAACGCCCCCAAAATTACTGAGGTACCCCGGTAGAATGAAAAGCGAAGAGGTTGAGCCAACAATGAAAAGAATTTGAAAGAGATCTTGGAGAAGGCATGCGACTGATGGGATCCATTCTTACGTCACCTTGAAAAGAATTTGAGAATAACTCCGGGAGAATTAGAAGAGTGCGGTAAGATCCTGGGAAAAGACCTATGGGTTAGGGCCCACTCAAAAGAAAACACCGTTGAACGATTTTAAAGAGAGGTTGCACCGGTTGAATTAAATGGCTTGAATGAGATAACAACCTCGAAATATCTTGAATGGATTGAAAATGGAAACACAAGTCTTGTGAGATATCTTCAGCACTCCACAACAAATGAATAGGAAGAAGTGAATGATTAAGAGGTGCATCGGCTTGAGAAAGCATTAGAACCGAGGAAAGAAATATGACGAATATCGAGAGCTTGAATTGGATCCACCGGAGAAGAAACAACAATGGAGGATGATGAACTTGAAACTGTTGAGCATCTTCATGGGAAATCACCGGATAAGAACATTGAAAGAAAAGAATGAAGAGACTTCCCAAAAATAAAAGGATACATGATTAAGAAATCTGAGTCCTTGAAGAAAAGGGTGGGAGGGCGGGAAAACAAAGGCAACTTGGGGACAGATGAAACAAACACCGGTGAAAAAACTTAGAACTGATCTCACAAATGTTGAAATGATCAGATCCACTTGAAGAGAAGCACACCGGTTGGAAAGAATTGACATGACAATCTCGATGATCAAAAGGATTAGTACTCCCATAGAAATATGAGAACACCATTTAAAAAAGGTATGGAATCAACACTTGACATTGAAGCAACTCAAATACCACAACTCAAAACAAAACAAAGGATTGGCTTGCAGAAATAAGCCGGAACAAATACATATGATAGAGATTTACCCAATCCCATATCATGCATCTGTTGGAAAGATATCCTAGGAGCTACTTAAATTCCCACCTATAAACTCCCGAAACTTTCTGGTTATGCAATCTAGTGTTGGGGATACAGGGGAAGCAATATATCTCACCCAAACTAACAATCCCTACATCCAGCTGTATCCATCCGTCAACACATAACCAAGAAAACTCCAGAAATTGTGTACCCCAACCTTCGAAAAGCATCCGTTATACGAGCTATGGCAATACTCCTGAACTCCCCAATACTGGGTGGCGTCGAGGTTATCTCACCAACAACTGCATAAAAGAGATTTTCGATGTCGGCAAAACTCAGGTATTCCAGAACTGCAACGATAAAATTGTGACGACAACACCTCGGAGCTCAACTCCCCGGGACACTGCCACAACCCCTAAATGTCAGGAGGCACCAAGAACAATGTTCTCGTCACAAGAATATCGGAATATTCCAAGATACCCGTGTGATCCTAAAAAATTTTGTGAAAATTTGAGGAGAGGAAAGACAAAACATCTACGTCGAGAGTCCTCACCAGAGAGACGAAGGGGGCCGAGGAGTAAAAAGAATCCTACTCTCCGATATATATAATCCTAAGACTCAAAATAGTTTTGTTCTAGACTCAACAATGGCCAACAATCAAGGGGGCTCCTATGGTCGGTCGAGGCTCTGATACCAACTTATCACGCCCAATATGCGATACTATCCTAAAGAGACTCGAAGGTCCCACCAAGGATAGAACCGCATATTGATATGCTTTTGCAAGGTGGATATCATTACATCAACATTACATAATAGATGGAGATACATACAAAAGGCATACAATGCCACACGAATACAACATCATCTTACATAAGAGCACCATTCGACTACGGATCAAACACAAACAGAAACTCAAACGACATCCACCCTGCTAGCCCAGGCTACCGACCTGGAACCTATCCCCTGATCGAAGAAGAAGCAGAAGAAGAACTCGAAAACAAGCAAGCATCACACTCGCGTCATGATCATCGCATTACCTGTACCTGTAACTGTTGTTGTAGTAATCTGTGAGCCAGGAGGACTCAGCAATCCCATTACCATGGGTATAAAGACTAGCAAAGCTTAAAGGGTAAAGGAATGGATAAGTGGTGAGGTTGCAGCAGTGTCTAAGCATATATGGTGGCTAACATACGCAAATAAGAGCGAGAAGAGAAGCAAACGGAATGGTCGAGAAGCTAGAAGTGATCAAGGAGTGATCCTGAAACTACTTGCGTTCAAACATAACCCAAACCGTGTTCACTTCCCGGACTCCACCGAAAAGAGACCATCACGGTTACACACACGGTTGATGCGTTTTAGTCGAATCTGGTGTCAAGTTCTCTACAACCGGATATTAACAAATTCCCATCTGCCACATAACCACAGGCACGGCTTTCGAAATTTTATACCCTGCAGGGGTGTCCCAACTTAGCCCATTATAAGCTCTCACGACCAACGAAGGATATTCCTTCTCCCGGGAAGACCCGATCAGTCTCGGAATCCTGGTTACAAGACATTTCGACAATGGTAAAACAAGACCAGCAAGACCACCCGAATGTGCCGACAAATCCCGATAGGAGCTGCACATATCTCGTTCTCAAGGCCCACTGGATGAACACTATGTACAACTAAAACCAACCCTCAAGTTTCCCCGAGGTGGCGCTGCAAGTGGCTCTAGTTTGGACCAACACTTAGAGAAGCACTGGCCCGAGGGGTTTAAAATAAAGATGAACCTTGGGTTTGCAACCCCGAGGGAAAGTTATAGGTTGTTAGGCAAATGTAAAACCAAAGTTGGTCCTTGCTGGAGGAGTTCTATTCAAAGCGAACTGTCAAGGGGGTCCCGTACACCCGGCCGCGTAAGGAACACAAAATCAAGGAACATAACACTGGTATGACGGAAACTAAGGCGGCAAGAGTGGAATAAAAATCCAGGCATAAGGCCGAGCCTTCCACCCTTTACCAAGTATATAGATGCATTAATTAAATAAGAGATATTGTGATATCCCAACATAATTCTGTCCATCATGGAGCAATCTTCGACTTCACCTGCAACTAACAACGGTATAAGAGGGGCTGAGCAAAGCGGTAACATAGCCAAGCAACGGTTTGCTAGGAAGGGTGAAAAGGTTAGAGGATGACATGGTAATTTGGGAGGCTTGAATAGCAAGTGACAGGTAGCGCAACATAGCGATAGAACGAAGCAACTAGCATCACAATGATAGTAGTGAGATCCAGGGTAACGGTCATCTTGCCTGAAATCCCGCAAGGAATAAGAACGAGTCCATGAAGAAGACGAACGGACGAAGATGAGCCAAGCGTAGCCGAATGAATCCTCATGGTCGCAAAGAAACAGGAACTATCGAGAAGGAGCACAACCCGGAAAGAAGCAAACCACATGGTAAACACACAACACATAAACATGACATGATGCACAACCAAACTTGATGCATGACATGGCTATATGAGGCTACTCATGGCAAGAGATGATGCAAACAAGAACAACACATCAAAGCAAGTTTAAATGAGGCCAGAAACAACATATAACAATTCCGATAAGTCCTCGTATGCAAATTTCGCAATTGGTCCAGATCTGAATAAACCATATGTTCAAGTTGTTATACAGCAAGTTAAGATGCACCAAGATGATCCACATGAAATTTTAGTCAAGTTACATATAAAGTTCATTTAGTTCGGAGCTACGGCTAGAAGATATGAGCAAAACAAGTTAAACATGGCATTGATGCAAACAACATTCAAACATCAAGCAAACACTCTCAAAACAAGGATTCAACATGATAAGATGAAAGTACATGCAAATCTAAGCAAGTTTCATATAGAGCACACTCCAAACGGAGCAATGGTGCAACACATACACTCCAAACAAGATATAACAACAATCTGGCCAAAACAGCAACTAGGCATCTTGCAAGCATCATGAAAATATGCTAAAACACCCCAACATGAAAACAGAAGGCATGGGCGTGATGTACAAATGAAGCTTAACAAAATATGAACACTGAGCTGTCTCCAGAAATCACTATAACATGCTCAAAAGGACATGGCAATATTGCAAATAATAACAGTTTCACAGACTTTGCAGAAATGCACTGGACATGACAGAAATAGCATCAGTTTGCAATGTTTAGAGCTAGCAAACTGCAAGTTACAACAAGCTATCATGGAAAACTTAAGCATGGCATGCTAGTACTAAAGCCACTTAACAACACTTCCTTACTGAACTTATTCCAAAGATCAACATAAAACATGATAGCGTCCATGCAAACATGGCAAGTAATATGACCGGTTAGACCTAGTGAAAATAACAGTACATGGCAGAAACAACGATAAGTAGGCATGTTGGCGAGCCTGTACAACTCACCACAGAGCAATACATGGCATGAAAGGCGACCAACAGTAAGAAGACACATTTATGGAGCTAAACATGGAAATAGCATAGTCATAGGGTGCACGTATCACTAGCAAAACTCATGGCAAAACTGAACTTAATGTTAACAGGCTGACAACAACATTATTTAGCAACTTTGGAGCATAATATCAACAAGATACGGCAGGCTATAAATGCAAACAAGGGCCTGTATGGATAGAGCATAACATGTATAACAAAACATCCTTAGTGAACATCTCTAGATTATGCATATAATGGATGGTAGCTTCAATCAAACATAACAACATGATATAGTAGTTTCAACCTAGCAAAACAGTAACAACAAGTATCCTAATTCACGAGCTTGATGCACTCACTAAAAGACTCACAAAAATACATGGATTAAACCACTGTAAAGATGACATGATGTATCTCAAAACTCATGTAGACATCAAGCTCATAGGATGCACACACAAAATGCAATGAAAAAGACAAATCGCTAAGTTCTGTTAACAAACAGCAGTTAACAACATATAGCACTCTTGCAACGATGATTAGAGCATCAAAATTATCTCAAACAAGCATGGCACAGTGGAATGAAATGAAGAGCATCTCTCAATGAACATTTTTATATATTACACGCACAAAATGGAGCAGCACACAAGAAGTTATGGCATGATGAACGGAGCACCAGAATGTAAAGTGGCGGGGACTTGGACGAAAATTACCCTCCCAAACCGGATCTAGGGTTTAGGGCACGGAGATCGAGGATGGCCGGGGTAGCTCGTCGGAGACGAGGGGGATGGCCGGAGCAGACGGATCCGGGCCGGATCTCACCGGATCTGACCGGATCCCGACGAGGGGCAGCGCGGGGAGGCGCGGGGAGGTGCGGCGGTGATCGGAGAGGCGTGTGGCCGTGAGGGTCGACGCCGGCTATCGAGGCAGCGGGGCGAGGAGGGAGCCGGCGGCGCGCTGAACGGCAGCGGGTCGGGGCGAGGCGATGCGGGCACGGGGCGCAGGCGTGCTCGGGCCTGGCGGCGGCGGATATCAGGCCCGGGCGGGCCGACTATGGGCTGCGGCGGGCCGCGCGGTGGGGAGGAGCTGGGCGGCTGACGTGGCGGCGCGGGAGTGGTGGAGGGCGGCGACGATGACGACGTGGCGCTATGGGATTGGCCGGAGCGACATGGCTGCGGGGCGGTGGACATGTCCGGCGCGGGTGGACATGTCCGGCAGCGCGAGGAAGAGGAAGGCTAGGGTTTGGACCCGAAAATGGAGGGGGAGGGGGCGTTTTTATAGGTAGAGGGAGCTAGGTGAGTCCAAAAGAGGAGCCTTTTTCGCCCACACTATCGTGATCGAATGGCGGAGAGCATGGAGGGGGTTTAGATGGGCTAGGTGGGCTGTGTGAAGAGGTGCTGGGCTGAAAAGAGAAGGGGGGTTTCGGTTAACTCGGTTAACCGTTGGGGCATCAAACGACCTCCAAATGGAACGAAATTTGACGGGCGGTCTACCGGTGATATACCAAGGCCACTCGGCAAATCTCGGCCCATTCTGAGAACGTTTTTCTCCCGCTCACAAAACAAGAACCGGGAGGTGCCACGAGCGCGTGCAAGTGTGGTTGGGCTCCGAACGGACAACGGAGAGAACCGGGAGGACCCGAACAGATGCAAGTTTTGAAAAACATGCAGATGAAATGCAGATGATGACATGGCAAAATGCAGCAAGCAAGAAAATGACATGGCAACGATGGCGAATAACTGGAAGACACTTGGCGCATCGGATTCGGGGCGTTACAAGCAAAGACTATGGATTGTGTTTTCTTGGGATATGCTTTTCATAGCATTGGTTATAGATTCTTGGTTGTAAAATCTGAGGTACCAGACATGCATGTCGGTACGATCATGGAGTTGAATGATGTGACTTTCTTTGAAGATAACTTTCCCATGAAGGATCTGGCTACCTCATCTAATCAGGAGATGCCTAGTTCATCGACTTAGGAACCAGTTACAAATATTGAACCTGCCATTTCGATGAAACACTCTGAAAGTCCCGTGGAGGAGAACAATGAAGTTTATACTAGGAGCAAGAGACAAAGGACTATAAAGTCCTTTGGTGATGGTTTTCTTGTGATCTCATAGATAACACTCCCAGTTCTATTTCAGAGTCCTATGCATCTGAAGATGCTGACTACTAGAGGGAAGCGGTCCATAGTGAGATGGATTCCATCTTGGCAAGTGAAACTTGGGAGATAACTGATCGTCCTTATGGGTGCAAACCTATAGGGTGTAAATGGGTATTCAAGAAGAAGCTTAGGCCTGATGGTACTATCGAAAAGTACAAGGAGAGGCTCATGGCTAAGGGATATACTCAAAAGGAAGGTGAAGACTTCTTTGATACTTACTCACCTGTGGCGTGACTGGCCACTATTCGAGTACTACTTTCACTAGGTGCCTCACATGGTCTTCTCGTTCATCAAATGGATGTTAAGACTGCTTTCCTAAATGGAGAGTTGGAAGAGGAAATTTATATGGAGCAACCAGATGGGTTTGTAGTAGCTGGTCAGGAAGGAGTGTGCAAGTTGTTGAAGTCTTTGTATGGACTTAAGCAAGCACCCAAGCAGTGGCATGAGAAGTTTGAAAGAACTTTAACAGTCGTATGCTTTGTTGTAAACGAAGCTAATAAATGTGTGTACTATCGCCATGGTGGGGGCGAGGGACTTATCCTTTGCTTGTATGTTGATGACATACTGATTTTCGAAATAAATCTGAAGGTTATTAAGGAGGTCAAGGATTTCCTATCTCGTTGCTTTGAGATGAAGGATTTAGGAGTGGCTGAGGTCATTCTGAAAATCAAGTTGTTGAGAGACGATGATGGTGGGATTACATTGCTTCGATCTCACTATGTGGAAAAGATCTTGAGTCGCATTGGCTACAGTGACTGCAAGCCCTCTCCAGCACCATATGTGCAACGCCCCGGATCCGATGCGCCAGGTGTCTTTCAGCTTTTCGTCGTTGTTGCCATGTCATGCGCTTGCGTGTTGCATTTTTCCATGTCATCATCTGCATTTCATCTGCATGTTTTTCAAAACTTGCATCCGTTCGGGTTTCCCCGGTTCTCTCCGTTGTCCGTTCTGAGCCCAGACACACTCGCATGCACCCGTCACCCGTCCCAGTCCTTGTTTCGTGAGCGGGATAAAAACGTTCTCGGAATGGACCGAGAATTGTAGAGTGGCCTTGGTATATCACCGGTAGACCTCCCGTCAACTTTCGTTCCATTTGGAGGTCGTTTGATGCCCCAACGGTTAACCACGTAGCCCGAAACCCCTCCCTCTTTGCCGCCCATCCCCTCTTAACCGCAGCCCATGAGCCCATCCAAACCCAGTCCATGCTCTCCGTCATTGGATCACGATCGTGTGGGCGAAAACCGCTCCTCATTTGGACTCTCCTAGCTCCCTCTATCTATAAATAGGCCCTCTCCCCCGAAAATTGCGGATGAAACCACCCCTAACCCTAGCTCCACTCCTCCACGCCGCCGGACATGTCCACCTCCGCGCCGGACGCGTCCACCCGCCACCTCGCCTCGGCCAATAGCCAGCCGCCATGTTACCCCGCTGCCATTCTCCTTCAACCATGCGCCGCCCCGTGTCCTCGTCTCTCTCCTCCCCGCCGCCGGCCCACGCGGCCCAAGGCACGCCCACCGAGGCCCGAGTGCCACCGCCCCGCGCCGGGCTCCCTCGCTCGCGCCCTGCAGCCACGTGCGCCGCCTCCCGCGCGCCTTCTCGCGCCCCGCCACCCGCGCCTCCACGCCCAGCTTCACCGCCGGCGACCTCGCCTCCTCCGCCTGCTTGTCCGACCACGCCGTGGCGCCGCCGCCGCCGACCGCAGGAGCCCCGCGCCCGAGCCCCCGTGGCTCCTCCTGTCCCTGCCGCCGAGTCACCATCGCTGCCGCGCCCTTCGCCCATCGCCGCCGGCCACCGCGCCGCCCTCACCGACCTCGTTGCCGGAGCGCGCCACCGGACGCCGGGATCCGGTGCCCCTCGGCGTCCCGCACCCAGATCCGGCAGCCGCAGCCCCAGATCCGTCCTTCCTCGGCCTCCCCGACCTCTCCCTCGACTCTGGCCGCCGTCCCCGTCATCTCCGGCGAGATTCCGGCGAGATCCGCCGCCGTTGACTTTTTCCCCCTCGAGGTCAATTTCATCCAAGTCCTGAAATTCTTATTTTATGTGCACCTCTTTCACATGTCATAACTTCTTGCATGTAGCTCCGTTTTGTGCGTGTAATATATCAGAATGTTCATTATGAGATGCCCTACATTAAATTTTATTGTGACATTCTTGTTTGAGTCCATCTTGGTGCCCTAATCATCGTTGCAAGAGTGCTATATGATGTTAACTGCTGTCTGTTAATAGAACTTGGTGATTTGTCATTTTCATTGCATTTGGTGTGTGCAATCTATGAGTTTGATGTCTACATGAGTTTTGAGCTACATCATTCCATCTTTACAGTGGTGCAATCCATGTATTTTTGTGTGCCTTGTGGTGAGTGCATCAAGCTCGTGAAGTAGGGTACTTGTTGTTACTGTTTTGCTAGGCTGAATCTGTTATATCATGATGCTATGTAAACCTGCTGCTACAAGTCATTCTATGCATAATCTGGAGATGTTCACCAAGGATGTTTTGTCTTAAATGTCATGATCTATCCATCCTTGCCCTAGGTTGCATTTATAGCCTGCTGTAGCTTGTTGTAATCTTGCCCTCAAATTACTAAATAATGTGTCTGTCAGCCTGTTAACATGAAGTTCAGTTTTGCCATGTGTTTTGCTAGTGATCCATGCACCCTATGAACTTGCTCTTGCCATTATTAGCTACATAAATGTGTCATATTATTGTTGGTTACCTTGTCATGCCATGTATTGCCCTGTGGTGAGTTGTACAAGCTCACGAACATGCCTACTTATCGTTGTTCCTGCCATGTACTGTTATTCTGAATCTGTCATATCATTTCCCATGTTTGCATGGATCCTACCATCTTTTCTGTTGTTCTTTGGAATTAGTTCAGTAAGGGAGTTTTGTTCTTTGTCTTTAGTATTAGCATGCCATGATAAGTTCCTGTATCATGTTGTTTGATAGCTCTAAACATTGCAACCTGATGTTATTTCTGCCATGCACAGTGATTTCTGCTAAGTCTGTGAAACTGTTATTATTTGCAATCTTGCCATGACCTTTTGAGCATGTTATAATATTTTCTGGTGATAGCTCAGTGTTCATGTGTTGGGGTGCTATAGCATATTTCCATGGTGCTTGTAAGATGCCTAGTTGCTGTTTTGGACAGCTTGTCCTTTAAACTTGTTTCATGTGTATGTGTTGCACCGTTGCTCCGTTTTGAGCATGCTCTATATGAAACTTGCTTAGTTCTACTTGTAGTTTATATTACCTTGTTGCTTTCAAGTTGTGAGTGTGTTTGCTTGATGTTTGTATGCATTTTGCATCAATGCCATGTTTGACTTGTTTTGCTCATATCTTCTAGGCCGAAGCTCCGAACTAATTGAACTTTATACGTAACTTGACTAGAATTGCGTGTAGATCATCTTGGTGCATCTTAACTTTCTGTTTAACAACTTGAACATAAGGTTTATTCAGATCTGGACCAATTTCGAAATTTGCATATGTGGACTTACCGGATTTGTTATATGTTGTTTCCGGCCTAATTTAAACTTGCTTTGATGTGTTGGTCTTGTATGCATCATTCTCTGCCATGAGTAGCATCATTTAACCTTGTCATGCATCATACTTGGTTGTGCATCCTGCCCTGTTCATGTGTTGTTTGTTTACTATGTTGTTTGCTTCTTTCCGGTTGTGCTTCTTCTCGATATTTCCTGTTTCATTGCGATCGTGAGGATTCGTTCGTCTACGCTTGGTTCGTCTTCGTCCGTTCATCTTCTTCATGGACTCGTTCTTCTTCCTAGTGGGATTTCAAGCAAGATAATAGTTACCCTGGATCTCACTACTATCATTGCTATGCTTGTTGCTTCGTTCTATCGCTATGCTGCGCTACCTGTCACTTGCTCTTCAAGCCTCCCAGATTGCCATGTCAGCCTCTAACCTTTTTTTTCACCCTTCCTAGCAAACCGTTGCTTGGCTATGTTACCGCTTTGCTCTGCCCCCCTTATAGCATTGTTAGTTGCAGGTGAAGTTGAAGATTGCTCCATGATGGACAAGATTATGTTGGGATATCACAATATCTCTTATTTAATTAATGCATCTATATACTTGGTAAAGGGTGGAAGGCTTGGCCTTATACCATGTGTTTTGTTCCACTCTTACCGCCTTAGTTTCCGTCATACCTGTGTTATGTTCCCTGATTTTGCGTTCCTTACGCGGTTGGGTGATTTATGGGACCCCCTTGACAGTTCGCTTTGAATAAAACTCCTCCAGCAAGGCCCAACCTTGGTTTTACCATTTGCCTACCTAAGCCTTTTTCTCTTGGGTTTTTGGAGCCCGAGGGTCATCTTTATTTACCCCCCGGGCCAGTGCTCCTCTAAGTGTTGGTCCAAAGTAGAGCACCATGCGGGACCGTCCCTTGGCAACTTGGGTTATGTTGGTACTCGTATGCTTAGCTTATCCGGTGTGCCCTGAGAATGAGATATGTGCAGCTCCTATCGGGATTTGTCGGCACATCCGGGCGGTCTTGCTGGTCTTGTCTTACCATTGTTGAAATGTTTTGTAAACCGGGATTCCGAGACTGATCGGGTCTTCCTGGGAGAAGGAATATCCTTTGTTGACCGTGAGAGCTGGTAATCGGCTAAGTTGGGACACCCCTGCAGGGTATAAAATTTCGAGAGCCGTGCCCGCGGTTATGTGGCAGATGGGAATTTATTAATGTCCGGCTGTAGATAACTTGACACTTGACTTAATTAAAATGCATCAACCGTGTGTGTAGCCGTGATGGTCTCTTCTCGGCGGAGTCTGGGAAGTGAACACGGTTTTGGGTTTTGTTTGACGTAAGTAGGAGTTCAGGATCACTTCTTGATCATTGCTAGCTTCTCGACCGTTCCGTTTGCTTCTCTCCTCTCTCTTACTTGCGTATGTTAGCCACCATATTTTGCTTAGCCGCTGCTGCAACCTCACAACTTTACCACTTCCTTTACCATTAAGCTTTTCTAGTCTTGATACCCATGGTAATGGGATTGCTGAGTCCTCGTGGCTCACAGATTACTACAACAACAGTTGCAGGTGCAGCTTATGCGATGATCATGACGTGAGAGCGATGTTTGCTTGTTTTGGAGTTCTTCTTCTGCTTCTTCTTCGATCAGGGGATAGGTTCCAGGTCGGCAGCCTGGGCTAGCAGGGTGGACGTCGTCTGAATTTCTGTTTGTGTTTCATCTGTAGTCGGATGATGCTCTTGTGTATGATGATGTTGTATTCGTGTGGCATTCTATGCCTCTTGTATGTATCCCCAACTATTATGTAATGGCTTGATGTAATGATATCCACCTTGCAAAACCGACTCCAAGATGCGCTTCTATCCTTGGTGGGACCTTCGAGTTCCTTTAGGATAGGGTCGCATGTTGGGCTACATAATAACCGCAGGCACGACTTTCGAAAGATTATACCCTGCAGGGGTGTCCCAACTTAGCCCATGATAAGCTCTCACGATCAATGAAGGATATACCTTCTCCCAGGAAGACCCGATTAGACTCGGAATCCCGGTTTACAAGACATTTCGACAATGGTAAAACAAGACCAGCAAAGCCGCCCGATGCGCCGACAATCCCGATAGGAGCTGCACATATCTCGTTCTCAGGGCAACATCGGATACGTCAAGCTACGAGTAAAACCAGACCTCGAGTTGCCCCGAGGTGGCCCCGCAGGTTGCTCGGTTCGGACCAACACTTAGACAAGCACT
>NC_041387.1:240998994-241001967 GCF_002162155.2 Triticum dicoccoides | reverse complement strand
ACCCTCGGGTTGGCCGACCCAAGGGAAAGGTATAGGTGATGGTGAGACAAATGGTAAAACCAATGTTGGGCCTTGCTGGAGGAGTTTTATTCAAAGCGAACTGTCAAGGGGGTCCCATAAATCACCCAACCGCGTAAGGAACACAAAATCCGGGAACATAACACCGGTATGATGGAAACTATGGCGGCAAGAGTGGAACAAAACACCAGGCATAAGGCAGAGTCTTCCACCCTTTACCAAGTATATAGATGCATTAATAATATAAGAGATATTGTGATATCCCAACCAAAATCCTGCCCACCATGGAGCAATCTTCAACTTCACCTTAAACTAGCAATGCTATAAGAGGTTATAGGTTTGCATAGGAAAGGTGTCAAGGTTAGAGGTTCATGGCAATATGGGAGGCTTGATGAGCAAAAGATAGGTAGCGCAGCAAAGCGATAGAACGAAGCAACTAGCATAGCAATGATAGTAGTGAGGTCCAGGGTAGCGGTCATCTTGCCTGAAATCCCGCAAGGAAGAAGAACGAGTCCATGAAGAAGACGAACGGAAGAAGCCGAACCAAGCGTAGACGAACGAATCCTCACGATCACAACAAAACGGGAACTATCGAGAAGAAGCACACAACATGGTAAACACACCACACATGAACAAGACATGATGCACAACCAAGCATGATGCATGACAAAGCTATATGAAGCTACTCATGGCAAGAGATGATGCAAACAAGAGCAACACATCAAGGCAAGTTTAAATGAGGCCGAGAACAACATATAACAATTCCGGTAAGTCCTCATATGCATATTTCGAAGTTGGTCCAGATCTGAACAAACCTTAGGTTCAAGTTGTTAAACAGCAAGTTAAGATGCACCAAGATGATCTACATGAGATTCTAGTCAAGTTACATATAAAGATCATTTAGTTCGGAGCTACGGTCTAGAAGATATGAGCAAAACAAGTTAAACATGACATTGATGCAAAATGCATACAAACATCAAGCAAACACCTCAAAGCATAGATGCAACATGATAATATGAAACTACATGCAAACTCAAGCAAGTTTCATATAGAGCACACTCAAAACGGAGCAACGGTTCAACACACACACACACTATACAAGATATGACAACAATCTGTCCAAAACATCAACTAGGCATATTGCAAGCACCAAAACAACATGATAAGCACCCCAACATGAGAATAAAAGGCATGGACGTGATGTACAGGTAAAGCATTACAAAACATGAACACTGAGCTATCTCCAGAAATCACTAGAACATGCTCAAACACACATGGCAAGATTGCAAGTAATAACAATTCAGACTTCAGAAAATAACATCAGGTTGCAATGTTTAGAGCTATCAAACAACATGCTACAGGAACTTATCATGGCAAACAAAGGCATTGCAAGAACCTACTAATTACATAGAACAAAAGACCCTTACTGACCATGAGCCAAAAAGGATCATAAAATATGATGGCACCCATGTAAACACCGCAAGTTATATTACAGATTAAAACATGGCAGAAACAGAATTATGAAGGCATGTTGGTGAGCTTGTACCACTCACCATAGAGCAATATATGGCATGGCAAGGCAACCAACAGTAAGAAGGCATGTTGATGAAGCTAAGCATGGCAATAGAAAGTTCATAGGGTGCATGGAACACTAACAACAATCATGGCAACAACTGAACTTAATGTTAACAGGCTGACAGCAACATTATTTAGCAATTTTGGAGCAAGATTACAACAATCTACAGCAAGCCATAATTGCAACCAGGGGCATGGATGGATAGAGAATGACATGTAGAAAAAAACACCCTTAGTGAACATCTCCAGATTATGCATAGAATGACTAGTAGCAGCAGGTTTACATAGCATCACGAAATAACAGATTCAACCTAGCAAAACAGCAACAGCAAGTACCCTACTTAACAAGCTCGATTCACTCACCACAAGTCATTGCATGACAAGATAAGCATAGCATCATCAAGAAGACATGTTTATGAAACAAACTAAGGCAAGAACAAGTTCATAGCATGTAAGGATCAACTACAACAACCTTGGCAAAATTGAATAACATGTAAACAATCTGCCAGGAAACATTTTGAAGCAAAAGTAGATCACGAAAATAACATGCTAGACTACTCCATAATTGCAACCAGGGCCATTAAT
Organism: Triticum dicoccoides; assembly: GCF_002162155.2. Taxonomy (NCBI): domain Eukaryota; kingdom Viridiplantae; phylum Streptophyta; class Magnoliopsida; order Poales; family Poaceae; genus Triticum; species Triticum dicoccoides. Next base: position 240,999,789 of record NC_041387.1, on the reverse strand, counting down.
GGATAGAGCAAAACAACATGTTCAAAACATCCTTACTGAAGTATCTCAAAATATGCTTGTATCTCTCTATAGCATCAAGTTTACATGGCATCAAAATAACAGGAGAACAGGGACTAAAATCAGCAACATCACGATGCCTAGTTTGCATGCTTGTGCTAGTCTCCACATTGATCACAAAAATACATGGTAAGCACCTCTGTAAATAAGACATGGCATAGTTCAAAACACATGTATACATCAAGCTCATAGGATGCACACATCAAACATGGCAAAAATGACAAAAGAGCATGTTCTGTTAACAGACAACATACAACATTATGAAGCATTCTTGCAATGATGATTCAGGCATCAAGATGAGCTCAAATGAACATGATGCAATGGAATGAAATGATGTACTCGTTGAGACGAACAATTTGACATATTACATGCACAAAATGGAGCTAAGGATACAGAGATAGGATGCGATGAACATGGCATGATTATGTCAAAATATTCGGGACGGTGGAATTTTCGGAGGGGGAAAGTCAACCTTCGGCTTTGCAGATCTGGATCCGGAGCGCGGATCCCGAGGATGGCCGGATCCTCGCCGGAGACGGGCGGTGCGGCGGCCGGAGGAGACCGGGGAAGGGCGGCGCCGGCGTGGAGGGACCGAGGGGGCTTGGCGGAGGCGGAGCCGGCCGGATCCGGGGCCGGCGGCGACGCGCGGCGCACGGGGCGGCGCGGCGTGGTCCGGGGCGGCTCCGGCAACGAACTGGGCGGCGGGGTCACCGGCAACGCGCGGGTGGTGGCGGGCTT
>NC_041387.1:240981185-240998441 GCF_002162155.2 Triticum dicoccoides | reverse complement strand
TCGCGGGCCGCGGCGGCGAGGCGCGGGCGAGATGGCGGCAGAGGACACGTGGCGAGTCGGGAGTGGCTGTGGCGGCCGGGGCGGACGTATCCGACGCGGGCGGACGCGTCCGGTGGTTACGGGAGGAAGAGGACTAGGGTTAGGGTAGGATTTCATCCGCGAATTCGGGGGAGGTGGACTAATTTATAGGTAGAGGGAGCTAGGAGAGTCCAAATGAGGAGCGGTTTTCGCCCACACGATCGTGATCGAACGACCGAGAGCATGGAAGAGACTTAGATGGGTTTTGGGCCACTTTGGAGGGGTGTTGGGCTGCAAAGAGAAATGGGGGTTTTGGGCTACGCGGTTAACCGTTGGAGTATCAAACGACCTCCAAATGGCACGAAACTTGACAGGTGGTCTACCGGTGCTATACCAAGGCCTCATGGCAAACCTCGGGACATTCCGAGAAAGTTTAACACCCGCACACGAAAACAAGGTCTGAGAGGGGCGACAGGCGCGCGAGAGAGATCCGGACTCCGAACGGATAACGGAGAGAACCGAGAGAACCCGAACGGATGCAAGTTTTGAAAAACATGCAGATGAAATGCAGATGATGACATGGCAAAATGCAACACGCAAGCAATCGACATGGCAACGACAGCAAATAACTGGCGGACACCTGGCGCATCGAATCCGGGGCGTTACATTTGCATTCTTTCAACCGGTGTTTCCTCTTGAAGTTATTCATCGGTTTTCCCCCTTCCAAGTTGCCTTTGTTTTCCCGCCCTCCCACCCTCTTCTTCCCGGAGCCTGAGTCTGTTTCGAGCATAAATTTCATTCGTGTGGATCCTCTTCAGTTTTCCCTCAATCATTTCAACCAGTGAATTCTCGTCTCAGTGGACATTCTTCATCTCTTTTTCTTCTCCGGTGGATTCAATTTCTATTTTTGGTAGTGATTATATTATTTCCCTCGGCTCAAGTGTTCTCCTTGCTCATTTGCCTCTCGCCATTCAATCATTCCGGAGTTCGGAATACATCTCAGGAGATTCGTCTGTGTTCAATTAATTTGAGGTTGTCACCTCATTCAAATATTTTAATTGTTCCGATGCATCATCTATCTCTTCAACAATCCTTTTCAACGGTGTTTTCTTTTAGTGGGCCCTAACCCACATGTTTTTTCCCAGTACCTTACCTGACTCTTCTAATTCTCCCGGAGTTATTCTCAAATTATTTTCAAGGGTGACGTAAGAATGAATTCCATCAGTCAGATGCCTTCTCCAAGATCGTTTTCAAATTCTTTTCATTGTTGGCTCAACCTCTTCGCTTTTCATTCTCCCGGAGTATCTCAGTAATTTTGGTGGTGTTTCTCGGCGTCATTCTCAGCTTTGAAGATCAAAAAAGAGTTTCTCTTAAATTTTGCCCGTTCTCTCGAAGATTCACGGTTCTAGCTTCATGTTGTCCTCTCGAATTATTCCATTTGTCAGATATTCCTTTTCTTACCCATCCGGAGTATGCCAGGAGTTGTTTTTCCATTTCTTTTCACTGGAGACCATCATTCTAGAAGAATTCTTCGTCCTCACATTTCAGCTACCGTTATCCAATTATCCCGGTGCTTCGTTCAAGTGTTCTTTAATCAGCTCATAATCTCTTTGTTATTTTGAATCTAAATCCCCTCTACCATATTGGTTCTTCTAATTCTTCCGGTGATTCATTCTCTTTCATTAGTCATTTTTGAATTCTTACGGTGGTTCATTCAAGATTCTTTTTCTTGATTATCATATTAATTCATTCATTCTTTCCAATCCTACCGGTGGTTCATAAAGACTTTCTCAAGTTTTGTGCTATACCCCCCTTAATCCTTTTTCAACAAGAATAAGTAGCATGCAAAATCCGTTGCTTGTCACCAATTTAATTTGGTGAGGATAGCATAACGTAATTCTTATTCTTATTTCATCATCGTCAAGTAATCCCTTCCTTCAGAGTTTGTTCTTGAGGAATAAATTCTAGTTCCAAGTGTTTTCATCTTTTCTTTTCCGGAGTTCAAATTTTTCCTCGGCCATTTCGTCGGAACCTCCATCTAAATCACCACTAGGCTCATCTTATTCTTTCATTCTTCATTCTATCTCATCATCCTTTTGTCACCGGAGTTCTTCCTGGTGGTTCTTCATGATTTAATCCATTCTTCAAGTGTTCATCAATATTCTTGTTGGAGGAATTCAAGTATCTTTTCTTCTCGCATCTCGAAGTGCAAATAATTATCCGTTTTCTCTTGAAGTGGAGTTTTGCATTTCTTCATTCTTCTCAGCTATTCAGAGATTGGTGTGGTATAATTTCACCTCAAGTATTGAGTTGTTTTGATAAGTCCACAACAAGCTTATTCTTTCGTTGTTGATTTTCTCAACAACTCCATTCAATCCTTCCTTCTAAGTTCTTTTCATTCAATTCTTTCAATTCTTCCGGAGGCGTTGCGTTGTTCATCTCATCAAGTGCCATCCCATCTTGTGGAGTTCATGTTCTATTCCTTCCATTTTCAGCCGGAGTGCTGCCTAAATTCTTTCATTCTTTTTCCTTTCCTATCTTACTATAACCGGAGTGGTTTCAGAGTATATCTTGTTTCTTGAGCTTTGCATTCTCATCATATTCGCTGTTCATCTTTTCTACCCGAGTGCTCTCAACTTTGTTCATCTTTTCTCGTGCGTTCTTACTTCACCTCTTCCTCTTTCTCTTCTGTCTCGTTCCTAAGATCTCGGGATGAGATCTCTTGTTAGTGGAGGAGAGTTGTAATGCCCAGGATCCGATCCGCCAGGTGTCTTCCAGCTTTTCATCGTTGTTGCCATGTCATGTGCTTGCGTGTTGCATTTTGCCATGTCATCATCTGCATTTCATCTACATGTTTTTCAAAACTTGCATCCGTTTGGGTTTCCCCGGTTCTCTCCGTTGTCCGTTCTGAGCCCAGACACACTCGCATGCACCCGTCACCCCTCCCAGTCCTTGTTTCATGAGCGGGATAAAAAGGTTCTCGGAATGCATCGAGATTTGCCGAGTGGCCTTGGTATATCATTGGTAGACCGCCCGTCAAATTTCGTTCCATTTGGAGGCCGTTTGACGCCCCAACGGTTAACCACGTAGCCCGAAACCCCTCTCTCTTTGCAGCCTAGCCCCTCTTCACCGCATCCCATGAGCCCATCCAAACCCCCTCCATGCTCTCCTTCATTGGATCACAATCGTGTGGGCGAAAACCGCTCCTCATTTGGACTCTCCTAGCTCCCTCTATCTATAAATAGGCCCTCTCCCCCGAAAATTGCGGATGAAACCACCCCTAACCCTAGCTCAACTCCTCCACGCCGCCGGACATGTCCGCCTCCGCGCTGGATGTGTCCACCCGCCACCTCGCCTCTGCCAATAGCGAGCCATCACGTCACCCCGCCACCATTCTCCTCCAACCACGCGCCGCCGCGTGTCCTCCTCTCTCTCCTCCCCGCTGCTGACCCGCGTGGCCTAGGGCAGGCCCGCCCGGGCCAGAGCGCCGCCGCCCCGCGCCGGGCTCCCTCGCCCGTGCCCCGCCGCCGCATGCGCCGCCTCCCGTGCGCCTCCTCGCGCCCCACCACCCGCGTCTCCGTGTCCGGCTTCGCCACCGGCGACCTCGCCTCCGCTGCCCGCTTACCCGACCGTGCCGTGGCGCCGCCGCCGCCGACCGTGGGAGCCCCGCGCCCGGACCCCCATGGCTCCTCCTGTCCCTGCCGTTGAGTCGCCATCACCGCAGCGCCCTTCTCCCGTGGCCGCCGACCACTGCGCCGCCCTCACCAGCCTCGTTGCCGGAGCGCGCCACCGGACGCCGGGATCCGGTGCCCCTCGGTGTCTCGCTCCCGGATCCGGCAGCCGCAGCCCCAGATCCGTCCTTCCCCGGCCTCCCCGACCTCTCCCTCGACTCCGGCCACCGTCCCCATCATCTCCGGCGAGATTCCGACGAGATCCTCCGCCGTTGACTTTTTCCCCCTCGAGGTCGATTTCATCCGTCCTGAAATTCTTATTTTATGTGCACCTCTTTGACATGTCATAACTTCTTGCATGTAGCTCCATTTTGTGCGTGTAATATATCAGAATGTTCACTATGAGATGCTCTACATTTCATTTTATTGTGACATTCTTGTTTGAGTCCATGTTGGTGCCCTAATCATTGTTGCAAGAGTGCTATATGATGTTAACTGCTGTCTGTTAACAGAACTTGGTGATTTGTCTTTTTCATTGCATTTGGTGTGTGGATTCTATGAGTTTGATGTCTACATGAGTTTTGAGATACATCATGCCATATTTACAGTGGTGCAATCCATGTAATTTTGTGTGCCTTGTGGTGAGTGCATCAAGCTCGTGAAGTAGGGTACTTGTTGTTACTGTTTTGCTAGGCTGAATCTGTTATATCATGATGCTATGTAAACCTGCTGCTACAAGTCATTCTATGCATAATCTAGAGATGTTCACAAAGGATGTTTTGTTATAAATGTCATTCTCTATCCATCCTTGCCCCGGGTTGCATTTATAGCCTGCTGTAGCTTGTTGTAATCTTGCCCTCAAATTACTAAATAATGTGTCTGTCAGCCTGTTAACATGAAGTTCAGTTTTGCCATGTGTTTTGCTAGTGATCCATGGACCCTATGAACTTGTTCTTGCCATTCTTAGCTTCATAAATGTGTCATCTTACTGTTGGTTACCTTTTCATGCCATGTGTTGCTCTGTGGTGAGTTTTACAAGCTCACCAACATGCCTACTTATCGTTGTTCCTGCCATGTAGTGTTATTCTCAATCTGTCATATCATTTCCCATGTTTGCATGGATCCTACCATCTTTTCTGTTGATCTTTGGATTTAGTTTAGTAAGGGAGTTTTGTTGTTTATATTTAGTATTAGCATGCCATGATAAGTTCCTGTATCATGTTGTTTGATAGCTCTAAACATTGCAACCTGATATTATTTCTGCCATGCATAGTGATTTCTGCTAAGTCTGTGAAACTGTTATTATTTGCAATCTTGCCATGACCTTTTGAGCATGTTATAATATTTTCTGGTGATAGCTCAGTGTTCATGTGTTGGGGTGCTATAGCATATTTCCATGGTGCTTGTAAGATGCCTAGTTGCTATTTTGGACAGCTTGTCCTTTAAACTTGTTTCATGTGTATGTGTTGCACCGTTGCTTCGTTTTGAGCATGCTCTATATGAAACTTGCTTAGTTTTACATGTAGCTTCATATTAACTTGTTGCTTTAAAGTTGTGATTGTATTTGCTTGATGTTTGTATGCATTTTGCATCAATGCCATGTTTAACTTGTTTTGCTCATATCTTCTAGGCCGTAGCTCCGAACTAATTGAACTTTATACGTAACTTGACTAGAATTGCGTGTAGATCATCTTGGTGCATTTTAACTTGCTGTTTAACAACTTGAACATAAGGTTTATTCAGATCTGGACCAATTTCGAAATTTGCATATGAGGACTTACCAGATTTGTTATATGTTGTTTCCGGCTTCATTTAAACTTGCTTTGATGTGTTGGTCTTGTATGCATCATCCTCTGCCATGAGTAGCATCATTTAACCTTGTCATGCATCATACTTGGTTGTGCATCGTGCCCTGTTCATGTGTTGTTTGTTTACTATGTTGTTTGCTTCTTTCTGGTTGTGCTTCTTCTCGATAGTTCATGTTTCGTTGCGATCATGAGGATTCGTTCGTCTACGCTTGGTTCGTCTTTGTCCGTTCATCTTCTTCATGGACTCGTTATTCTTCCTAGCAGGATTTCAGGCAAGATAACCGTTACCCTAGATCTCACTACTAGAATTGCTATGCTAGTTGCTTCGTTCTATCGCTATGCTGCGCTACCTGTCACTTGCTCTTCAAGCCTCCCAGATTGCCATGTCAGCCTCTAACCTTTTTTTACCCTTCCTAGCAAACCGTTGCTTGGCTATGTTACCGCTTTTCTCAGCCCCTCTTATACCGTTGTTAGTTGCAGGTGAAGTTGAAGATTTCTCCATGATGGACAGGATTATGTTGGGATATCACAATATCTCTTATTTAATTAATGCATCTATATACTTGGTAAAGGGTGGAAAGCTCGGCCTTATGCCTGGTGTTTTGTTCCACTCTTACCGCCTTAGTTTCCGTCATACCGGTGTTATGTTCCTTGATTTTGCGTTTCTTACGCGGTTGGGTGATTTATGGGACCCCCTTGACAGTTCGCTTTGAATAAAACTCCTCCAGCAAGGCCCAACCTTGGTTTTACCATTTGCCTACCTAAGCCTTTTTCCCTTGGGTTTCCGGAGCCCGGGGGTCATCTTTATTTACCCCCCGGGCCAGTGCTCCTCTGAGTGTTGGTCCAAACTAGAGCATCGTGCGGGATCGTCCCTTGGCAACTTGGGTTATGTTGGTACTCGTACGCTTAGCTTATCCGGTGTGCCGTGAGAACGAGATATGTGCAACTCCTATCGGGATTTGTCGGCACATCCGGGCGGTCTTGCTGGTCTTGTTTTACGATTGTCGAAATGTCTTGTAAACCAGGATTCCGAGACTGACCGGGTCTTCCTGGGAGAAGGAATATCCTTCGTTGACCGTGAGAGCTTGTGATGGGCTAAGTTGGGACACCCCTGCGGGATATAAACTTTCGAGAGCCGTGCCCGCGGTTATGTGGCAGATGGGAATTTGTTAATGTCCGGTTGTAGATAACTTGACACTTGACTTAATTAAAATGCATCAACCGTGTGTGTAGCTGTGATGGTCTCTTCTCGGCGGAGTCCGAGAAGTGAACACGGTTTTGGGTTATGTTTGACGTAAGTAGGAGTTCAGGATCACTTCTTGATCATTGCTAGCTTCTCGATCGTTTCGTTTGCTTCTCTCCTCGCTCTTACTTGCATATGTTAGCCACCATATTTTGCTTAGCCGCTACTACAACCTCACCAGTTTACCCCTTCCTTTCCCATTAAGCTTTGCTAGTCTTGATACCCATGGTAATGGGATTACTGAGTCCTCATGGCTCACAGATTACTACAACAACAGTTGCAGGTGCAGGTTATGCGATGATCATGACGCGCGAGCGATGTTTGCTTGTTTTGGAGTTCTTCTTCTGCTTCTTCATTGATCAGGGGATAGGTTCCAGGTCGGCAGCTGATACGTCTCCAACGTATCTATAATTTTTGAATGCTCCATGCTACTTTATCTACTGTTTTAGGCAATATTGGGCTTTATTATCCACTTTTATATTATTTTTGGGACTAACCTATTAACCGGAGGCCCAGCCCAGATTTGCTGTTTTATGCCTATTTCAGTGTTTCGAGGAAAAGGAATATCAGACGGAGTCAAAACGGAACGAAATCAACTGGATAAGTTATTTTTGGAAGGAAACCCACCTGATGGACTTGGACCCCACATCAGAAGATACGGGAGGTGCTCACGAGGGTGGGGGGCGCGCCCTCTCCCTCTGGGCGCGCCCCCTGCCTCGTGGGGCCCCCGTAGCTCCACCGACGTTCTCCCTGCAACCATATATATACCTACGTACCCTAAAACTTCTAGAAGAGAAGATAGATCGGGAGTTCCGCCGCCGCAAGCCTCTGTAGCAACCAAAAACCAATCGGGACCCTGTTTCGGCACCCTGCCAGAGGGGGATCCCATCACCGGAGGCCATCTTCATCATCCCGGTGCTATCCATGACGAGGAGGGAGTAGTTCACCCTCGGGGCTGAGGGTATGTACCAGTAGCTATGTGTTTGATCTCTCTCTCTCTCTCGTGTTCTCTCTTGTGTTCCATCTATGGCACGATCTTGATGTATCCCGAGCTTTGCTATTGTAGTTGGATCTTATGATGTTTCTCCCCCTCTACTCTCTTGTGATGAATTGAGTTTCCCTTTTGAAGTTATCTTATCGGATTGAGTCTTTTATGAACACTTGATGTATGTCTTGCGTGGGATAACCGTGGTGACAATGGGTTATTCTATTGATCCACTTGATGTATCTTTTGGTGATCAACTTGCGGGTTTCATGACACTTGGGAACCTATGCATAGGGGTTGGCACACGTTCTTGACTCTCCGGTAGTAGCTTTGGGGCACTCTTTGAAGTACTTTTATGTTGGTTGGATGAATCTGAGATTGTGTGATGCATATCGTATAATCATGCCCACGGATACTTGAGGTGACAATGGAGTATCTAGGTGACATTAGGGTTTCGGTTGATTCGTGTCTTAAGGTGTTATTCTAGTACAAACTCTTTTATAGATCCATCTGAAAGAATAGCTTTGTGGTGGTTTCGTACCCGACCATAATCTCTATGTTTGTTCTCCGCTATTAGTGGCTTTGGAGTGACTCTTTGTTGCATGTTGAGGGCTTGTCATATGTTCTATCTATGTTATTATTGTTGAGAGAACTTGCACTAGTGAAAGTATGAACCCTAGGCCTTGTTTCCTACCATTGCAATACCGTTTACGCTCACTTTTAAAGCTCGCTTCCTTGCTGTTTTTATTATTTCAGATTAGAAAAACCTATATCTACTATCTATTTTGCACTTGTATCTTCATCTCTTCGCCGAACTAGTGCACATATACAATTTACCATTGTATTGGGTGTGTTGGGGACACAAGAGACTCTTTGTTATTTGGTTGCAGGGTTGTTTGAGAGAGACCATCTTCATCCTACGCCTCCTACGGATTGATAAACCTTAGGTCATCCACTTGAGGGAAATTTGCTACTGTCCTACAAACTTGTGCACTTTCAGGACCAACAACGTCTACAAGAAGAAGGTTGTGTAGTAGACATCAAGCTCTTTTCTAGCGCCGTTGCCGGGGAGGTGAGCGCTTGAAGGTATATCTTTAGATCTTGCAATCGAATCTTTTTGTTTCTTGTTTTAGCACTAGTCTAGTTTATAAAAGAAAACTACAAAAAAAATGGAGTTGTGTTTGTCTCATACACTTAACCTTTTTAATATCTTTCGTGAGTATGATGGAAAGGATAATTGTGCTCAAGTGCTAGAAGAAGAAATATTTAAAATGTTTGGCACTAAATATTTGAATGATGAGCATGATTGCAATGTTGTTAGTATGAATTCCTTGAATATCCATGATACTAATGATATGCAAAGACACAAGCTTGGGGAAGCTATGTTTGATGGAGATGATATTTTTTGTTCCCCAAGCTTTGATGAGCAAATTTACTATGATGAAAGCATGCCTCCTATTTATGATGATTATTGTGATGATATGTATGATATAAAGAAGAAGTTTGCTTATGTGGAGATTAGAAAATTTTCTATGCTTGTAGATCATGAAAAGAATGCTTTAGGTTCTAGTTATATTGTTGAATTCATTCATGATGCTACTGAAAATTATTATGAGGGAGGAACATATGCTTGTAGGAATTGCAATAATATCAAGTTTCCTCTCTATGTGCTTAAAGTCTTGAAGCTATGCTTGTTGTGCCATCCTATGCTAGTTGATTATTGTTCCCATAAGTTGTTTGATCACAAAATCCCTATGCATAGGAAGTGGGTTAGACTTAAATGTGCTAGTCATATGCTTCATGATGCTCTCTTTATGTTTCAATTCTTATCTTTTATGTGAGCATCATTGTCATCATCATGCCTAGCTAAAAGGCATTAAAGAAAAGCTCTTGTTGGGAGACAACCCAATATTTATCCTTACTGTTTTTGTGTGTCCACATGATTATTCTACTGTAGTAATCATGTTTTATAGCTTTTGTTTCAATAAAGTGCCAAGTAGAACCTTTGGGAAGACTTGGGTGAAGTTTATATGATCTTGCTGTGAAAAACAGAAACTTTAGCGCTCACGAGATTAGATACCATTTTTTACTGGAGAGTGCTTTTAGGTTGATTCTTGTTGAAGATGATTAATAGACAAATTTCTCAGGTCCAGAAATTTATTTCATAATTTTTGGGGTTCCAGAAGTATACGTTTTATACAGATTATTACAGTCTATTCTGTTTTTGACAGATTCTGTTTTCTATGTGTTGTTTGCTTATTTTGATGCATCTATGGCTAGTATTAAGTGGTATGAACCATAGAGAAGTTAGAATACAGTAGATATTACACCAATATGAATTTTGAATGAGTTCATTACAATACCTAAGTGGTGGTTTTATTTTCTTATACTAAAGGAGCTTATGAGTTTTGTTTTGAGTTTTGTGTGGTTGAAGTTTTCAAGTTTTGGGTAAAGATTCGATGAAATATGGAATAAGGAGTGGCAAGAGCCTAAGACTGGGGATTCCCAAGGCACCCCAAGGTAATATTCAAGGACAACCAAGAGCCTAAGCTTGGGGATGCCCCGGAAGGCATCCCCTCTTTCGTCTTTGTTCATCGGTAACTTTACTTGGAGCTATATTTTTATTCACCACATGATATGTGTTTTGCTTGGAGCATCAATTTCTTTTGTTAGTTTTTGCTTGCTGTTAGTTAGAATAGTGTTTTGCCTCTTTAGTTTCAATAAAAAAGTCAAGGATAGCCTTTGCCATGCTTATTTTGCTTGTATACATGTTGCTGATTGAAAACAGAAAGTTTACCGCTGTTGCAGAAATTCCCTAGAAAAGTCAGAGCATGGTCTAACCTTGAATATTTTTGCATATTGAGCTCTGATAAATTTATTACAGTGGGAATTTTAGTTCGTAATTTTTGGGGTCAGGAAAGTATTGATACTCTTGCATTCTTTACAGACTGTACTATTTTGACAGATTGCTGTTATGATTGCATTGTTTGCATGTGCTTGCTTGTTTAATGATTCTATTTGAGGATAGGAGTATTAAATATGTAGATGCATTTAGTATTCAATGTGGAATAATAATTTAAGTGATTTTTTTATAGTAGAATATGATAAGGTTTTGCATTGGTTTATACTAACCTATCTCACGAGTTCTTGTTGAGTTTGTTGTGAATGAAGCTTTTGATAAAAAGAGAAACCATGATATGAGAGGAATTAAGGAGACACAAAAGTTCAAGCTTGGGGATGCCCAAGGCACCCCAAGATAATATTTCAAGAAGTCTCAAGCATCTAAGCTTGGGGATGCCCCGATAGGCATCCCACCTTTCTTCTTCAACAACTATAGGTTAGTATCGGTTGAGCCTAAGTTTTTGCTTCTTCACAATGAGTTGTGCTATCCTTGCATTGTAGTTTTCTTTAGCTTTGCTTGCTGCTTGAGTACAATACCAAGATCTGAAATCCTTTAATGAGAGAGAGCCTTACACAAATTGGAATTTGCTAGAATACTCTATGTGCTTCACTTATATCTTTTCAGATTGATAATTTTTGCTTTAGTGCTTCACTTAGATCTTTTAGAGCATGGTGGTGGATTTGTTTTAAAGAAACTATTGATCTCTCATGCTTCACTTAGATTATTTTGAGAGTCGTTAATAGCATGGTAATTCGCTTGATGTTAATATACTTGGTGTTCAAGATATGTGAAACTTTCTTTTGAGTGCGTTGAATACTAAGATAAGTTTGATGCTTGATAATTGTTTTGAGATATGGAGGTGATAATATCAAAGTCGTGCTAGTTGGTTGATTATGAATTTAAAGAATGCTTGTGTTGAAGTTTGTGATTCCCGTAGCATGCATGTATGGTGAACCGTTTTGTGATGTAGTTGGAGCACAATTTTATTTATTGATTGTCTTCCTTATGAGTGGCGGTCGGGGACGAGCGATGGTCTTTTCCTACCAATCTATCCCCCTAGGAGCATGCACGTAGTGCTTTGGTTTTTGATGACTTCTAAATTTTTGCAACAAGTGCATGAGTTCTTATGATTAATGTTGAGTCCATGGATTATACGCACTCCCATCTTTCCACCTTTGCTAGCCTCTCCAATACCGCGCACTTTTCGCCGGTATCATACACCCACCATATACCTTCCTCAAAACAGCCACCATACCTACCTATCATGGCATTTCCATAGCCATTCCGAGATATATTGCCATGCAACTTTCCACCGTTCCATTTATTATGACACGCTCCATCATTGTCATATTGCTTTTTGCATGAACATGTAGTTGACATTGTATTTGTGGCAAGGCCACCTTCATAATTTTCATACATGTCGCTCTTGATTCATTGCATATCCCGGTACACCGCCGGAGGCATTCATATAGAGTCATACTTTGTTCTAAGTATCGAGTTGTAATTGTTGAGTTGTAAGAGAAATAAAAGTGTGATGATCATCATTATTAGAGCATTGTCCCAAGTGAGGAAAGGATGATGGAGACTATGATTCCCCCATAAGTTGGGATGAGACTCCGGACGAAATAAAATAAAAGAGGCCGAAGAAGCCCAAATAAAAAAAGAGGCCATAAAAAAAAGAGAAAAGGCCCAAATAAAAAAATGAGAGAAAAGGAGAGAAGGGACAATGCTACTATCCTCTTACCACACTTGTGCTTCAAAGTAGCACCATGATCTTCATGATAGAGAGTCTCATTTGTTGTCACTTTCATATACTAGTGGGAATTTTTCATTATAGAACTTGGTTTGTATATTCCAATGATGGGCTTCCTCAAAAGTGCCCTAGGTCTTCGTGAGAAAGCGAGTTGGATGCACACCCACTTAGTTTCTTTCGTTGAGCTTTCATATACTTATAGCTCTAGTGCATCCGTTGCATGGCAATCCCTACTCACTCACATTTGATGGGCATCTCCATAGCCCATTGATATGCCTAGTTGATGTGAGACTATCTTATCCTTTTTGTCTTCTCCACAACCACCATTCTATTACACCTATAGTGCTATGTCCATGGCTCACGCTCACGTATTGCGTTAAAGTTGAAATAGTTTGAGATTACTAAAGTATGAAACAATTGCTTGGCTTGTCATCGGGGTTGTGCATGATTAAATACTTTGTGTGATGAAGATAGAGCAACAGCCAGACTATATGATTTTGTAGGGATGAACTTTCTTTTGCCATGTTATTTTGAGAAGACATGATTGCTTTGATTAGTATGCTTGAAGTATTATTATTCTTTATGTCAATATGAACTTTTTTCTTGAATCTTTCGGATCTGAATATTCATATCACAATTAAGAAGATTTACATTAAAATTATGCCAAAGTATCACTCCGCATCAAAAATTCTTTTTTATCATTTACCTACTCGAGGACGAGCAGGAATTAAGCTTGGGGATGCTTGATACGTCTCCAACGTATCTATAATTTTTGATTGCTCCATGCTACTTTATCTACTGTTTTAGGCAATATTGGGCTTTATTATCCACTTTTATATTATTTTTGGGACTAACCTATTAACCGGAGGCCCAGCCCAGATTTGCTGTTTTATGCCTATTTCAGTGTTTCGAGGAAAAGGAATATCAGACAGAGTCAAAACGGAACAAAATCAACTGGATAAGTTATTTTTGGAAGGAAACCCACCTGATGGACTTGGACCCCACGTCAGAAGATACGGGAGGTGCTCACGAGGGTGGCGGGCGCACCCCCCTGCCTCGTGGGCCCCCCGTAGCTCCACCGACGTTCTCCCTGCACCCATATATACCTACGTACCCTAAAACTTCCAGAACAGAAGATAGATCTGGAGCCGCAAGCCTATGTAGCCACCAAAAACCAATCAGGACCCTGTTTCGGCACCCTGCCGGAGGGGGATCCCATCACCGGAGGCCATCTTCATCATCCCGGCGCTATCCATGACGATGAGGGAGTAGTTCACCCTCGGGGCTGAGGGTATGTACCAGTAGCTATGTGTTTGATCTCTCTCTCTCTCGTGTTCTCTATCGTGTTCCATCTATGGCACGATCTTGATGTATCCCGAGCTTTGCTATTGTAGTTGGATCTTATGATGTTTCTCCCCCTCTACTCTCTTGTGATGAATTGAGTTTGCCCTTTTGAAGTTATCTTATCGGATTGAGTCTTATGAACACTTGATGTATGTCTTGCCTGGGATAACCATGGTGACAATGGGTTATTCTATTTATCCACTTGATGTATCTTTTGGTGATCAACTTGCGGCTTTCGTGACACTTGGGAACCTATGCATAGGGTTTGGCACACGTTCTTGACTCTCCGGTAGTAGCTTTGGGGCACTCTTTGAAGTACTTTTATGTTGGTTGGATGAATCTGAGATTGTGTGATGCATATCGTATAATCATGCCCACGGATACTTGAGGTGACAATGGAGTATCTAGGTGACATTAGGGTTTTGGTTGATTTGTGTCTTAAGGTGTTATTCTAGTACGAACTCTTTTATAGATCGATCCGAAAGAATAGCTTTGTGGTGGTTTTGTACCCGACCATAATCTCTACGTTTGTTCTCCGCTATTAGTGGCTTTGGAGTGACTATTTGTTGCATGTTGAGGGCTTGTCATATGTTTTATCTATGTTATAATTGTTGAGAGAACTTGCACTAGTGAAAGTATGAACCCTAGGCCTTTTTGCCTACCATTGCAATACCGTTTACGCTCACTTTTACCGCTCGCTTCTCTGCTGTTTTTATTATTTCAGATTACAAAAACCTATATCTACTATCTATTTTGCACTTGTATCTTCATCTCTTCACCGAACTAGTGCACCTATATAATTTACCATTGTATTGGGTGTGTTGGGGGCACAAGAGACTCTTTGTTATTTGGTTGCAGGGTTGTTTGAGAGAGACCATCTTCATCCTACGCCTCCTACAGATTGATAAACCTTAGGTCATCCACTTGAGGAAAATTTGCTACTGTCCTACAAACCTGTGCACTTGCAGGCCCAACAACGTCTACAAGAAGAAGGTTGTGTAGTAGACATCAGCAGCCTAGGCTAGCAGGGTGGATGTCATCTAAGTTTCTGTTTGCGTTTCATCCATAGTCGGATGATGCTCTTGTGTATGATGATGCTGTATTCGTGTGGCATTCTATGCCTCTTGTATGTATCCCCAACTATTATGTAATGGTTTGATGTAATGATATCCACCTTGCAAAAGCGACTCCAAGATGCGCTTCTATCCTTGGTGGGACCTTCCAGTTCCTTTAGGATAGGGTCACATCTTGGGCGTGACAATATGATGCTAGTGTGTTGCTTCGAAGGAATCGAAGAACTGCTAGAGACCAATTGAAATATTCTCAAATTATTGGCTCGCTTATGTATTTCACCAGTGCTACAAGACCCGGCATATCTTTTGCTATTAGCAAACTGAGCCGGTTTGTCTCAAAACCAGGAGGTGTGCATTGGAAAAGCTGTAGAGAGAGTTTTGCGTTATTTGAATGGCACTGCGAATTATGGAATTCACTACACTGGGCACCCAAAGGTGCTTGAATGGTATAGTGACTCAAACTGGATCTCAGATGCTGATGAGATAAAGGCCACAAGCGGATATGTATTTACTCATGGAGGTGTCGCTGTTTCTTGGAAGTCTTGTAAGCAGACCATCTTAACAAGGTCAACAATGGAAGCAGAACTCACAGCACTAGATACAGCTACGGTCGAAGTAGATTGGCTTCATCGGCTCTTGAATGACTTGCCGGTTGTTGAGAAACCTGTACCGGGAATCCTTATGAACTGCGACAATCAAACTATGATCACGAAAGTGAGCAGCTCAAAGGATAACATGAAGTCATGAAGACACGTTCAGAGAAGGTTAAAGTCTGTCAGAAAAAAGAGAAACTCCAGAGTTATTGCATTAGATTGTATCCAAACGTCTAAAAATCTAGCAGATCCTTTTACTAAGGGTCTATCATGTAATGTGATAGATAATGCATCGAGGGAGATGGGTATGAGACCCACAATATGAGTTGTTCACAATGGTAACCTATTCTTTGTGATCAGATATCCCGTGAATTAGATGTGACAGACAAGCTGATGCGGATCATCCCTCGTCTACCCGCACCGACACTCCATCACCACCGCAAGCACCGAGTGGACCAATAACAAGAGCACGTGTACGCGCCATCGAGAATGAGGTTGACCCTCTCCTCTCTGAGTTTCGTTCGGATTCACGTGAGAATTGGGTTCTACCTCATAAAGACATGTTATGCATTCTAGGATACCAAGGAGATGATCGTGAGAAGGAGAAGGTGAAGGTTCAAGCACCCATGGAGGAAGAGGAGGAAGGAGAGGACAAGAAGAGCGAAGAAGAAAGCACGGAGGAGAAACCCCCTGGACACCCCGGGTGCCTGGTCTCCCCAACCCCGGGTGCCAGGCCTCTCCACCTGGGAGCTGCCCCGGCCTGCCCCGGGTGTCCGGTCCCTTGGCCCCCGGGTGCCCGGGCCCTCCTCTCCCAGCCGCTGGCCGCCCCATCGGGTGCCCGGGCCTAGGACCCCTGGGTGCCCGGCCCCTCCCAGCCGCCCGCATGGCGCCGCCCCGGGTGCTCAGGCTTGGGACCCCAGGTGCCCGGCCCCCCTCCAGCTGAGCCCCTGTACGGGCCGGGTGCTCGGACCCCTCGCCACCGGGTGCCCGGCCGAACCTGATGTTGGCCCCTGGCCGGTCTAGGTGCCTGACCCCCATGACCCCGGGTGCCCGGACGACACCGAGAGCCTGCGTGCCTCCTCGGGGCTTTGCCCTTGTATCCCCCCTCCCCTCTCATTTCGTCCCTAAACTATATAAGGGCATCTCCTAGCTCATTTGTAGGGTTAGCAAAGTATTTAGAACACAAAAGAGGGCTTTGCTCATCCTCCTCCTCTAGGAGATCTAGACCTCCTCTTGGAGAACAAGCCCTCCTCTTGGAGAAGATCCACTTTGGATGCAAGACCTCACCTAGTGGGAAGAACCTTACCCTAGTGCTATTTTCCTTGAATTGATCTTGTAATCTTGTGGATCTCATGTATTCTACTCTAGTGGATATGATATTTGGGTTTGTTTGAGTGACTTGTGTCTTGTGTTCTTGAGTGTTCTTCCTCTTTTCCCCCTCCAAGTGTGAAAAGATCCCCTCTAGGGTTTCACCCTACAACATCTTGGTATGATGATCAACGTTTATTCACATCTTGGTGTCCCATACCCCCATTTGCTAGCTTGGTTTTGTTGTTTTTCGTCCAAATTCGAAAATCCCCACAAAAATAGCCCCAAAATTTTTTCTTGCAATTTGTTGGATCTTGTGAGATTTGGTTGTTTTGGTCCATGGATTTGATGTTTGGCAAGTGGATCTAGCCCCTCCCCAACAATCCCCACCCTTCCCATCACGAAATCCTTGGAATTTTGCATTTTTCCCAAAATTTCCGCCCAAACCGAAGACCCCCGGGTGCCCGCACCTCGAACCACTAGGCACCCGCACCCCCGAGCCATTTCGTCCAGCCGACCCCGGGCACCCGCACCTCCCACCCCCGGGTGCCCGCACCC
>NC_041387.1:240965065-240980916 GCF_002162155.2 Triticum dicoccoides | reverse complement strand
CTCCCAAGTCCATTTTTCGTGTTCTTTAGCTCGTTTGGAAGCTCTTGACATCTCCCATCCACTCATCCCACTACCACCACCATTAGCACCCATCCAAAAAATCATCACAAAACACCCACCTTCCGGATTTGACCAATTTTGAGTTGCCATTTCCATTTCCTAAGGTGTTTTGGCTACTTAGGAGCGTGTGAAATCGTCATCACCATCATCGACTCGGAGCCATCTTCACCGCTAACCGCAAGAAAGGACGGTAACAAAGAGCTTGTAAGCAATAGAGTTGAGCCCTTTGCATAGTTATATCATCTTGGTCATCGCATATATAGCATAGTTGGGATTGAAGATGGCACGGTTCTCTCATAGGTAGGTGCACAAGCGTATCTTGCCCATTTGACCAATCGAGCTAGTGTCTCTCGAGCATTCGCACAACAGGAGCATTTTTTGTGGTTGCACATTTTGAGCTCACTCCTTGGTTGTGCGGATCCCATCTATCTTTCGTGCGTGTGTACCTAGTGATATGGGGTTTGATCTATTTGCTTTACTTGCATTTTTGTGAACCTTCTCAACCTTATCGATATCTTGACTAACATTTGCTTCAAATTTTTGCCACCATCCTAACCGAGCTACTCCATAAGCCTCTTATTTGTAGGTGTGAGAAACAAACCCGGTTCCAATTCTCCTATTGTGGCATTACATTGAGTGACACTTGTTACATCCTCAATCCTCAGAGAAGGTAACTTTGGTATTGTTCTCTCATTTTTCCTACTCACCCCACTTGGTTATGATGGATAGGCCAAACTCGTCGTCGAACCCACTTTTCGAGGAGCAAGGTGATGATTCCGGCTTCGTCTCCAAGAACCACTTCTTCATCGCGCAACGAGAGCTTCATCAAGAAAGCGTAGCATTGGGTGAATGCTTGGAGCAACTCGGCTCCGACCTTCATCAATCCGAAACAAGGAACCGCGACTACATCGACGAAAAGTTCAACACACAAATGGAAGAGCTCCGCAACATGATCGTGCGACGCCCGTCTTCCTCATCCGCTTCTTCAAGACGTCGCCACTCAAGTCACCGTACAAGTTGGCAATCTTCGGACTACTCCTCTTATGATGCAAGTCCTCCACGAGCTCGCTTTCCTCGACGTGATGTTCCTCAAGATCGCCAAGCACAAGAAAATCCGTTCCATGGCAATGGTTTACAAGACCGAGTTCGAGCACGTGAAAGAGTGTGACACCAAGCGCAAGAAGCAATGGAGCAAGAGAAAATACCTCCACAAGTACCACGTCAAGTCCCTCAAGACGGTGATGCAATTCGACAAGCACAAGAGCACCGTGAAGCACAAGCCCTCGAACGTGAAGCTCAAGCACTCGAAGCACAACGCACACTCAACGAGGCCACTAGAGCCATCGAAGACCGCAACCGCCAAGTGCGAGAACAATAGGAAGCTCTTCGTTGCGAGATACTACAAGAAGCCGCCCGACGCGAAGAGCAACAAGAAAGGCGCAACCAAGCGCACATTCCTCGCCCTCCTCCAAGACAAGAGCGACACCAAGTGGAACAAGTGCTTCAAGACCCTCCTCCACGCCAAGAGCGACATCACGAGGAACGAGCATTTGAGGACCTTCCAAGGCAAGAGCAATACCAAAACCGCTATCAAGATGAAGAACTCCGCTACGGCAAGCTCAAGTTCACCATGCCAAATTTCTCCCGAAGCAATGATCCCGAAGAATATCTCTCTTGGGCATTGAAGGTGGACAAGATTTTTTGCCTTCACAACTATGATGAACTAAAGAAGATCACCATGGCCTCCATATAGTTCCAAGACTACTACCTCATTTGGTGGGAACAAGTGATCGAGCAATGACATACAAGAGGCGAACCACCAATCACAACTTGGAAGAAATGAAGGAAGTCATGAGAGCCTGCTTCGTGCCTACTCACTACACTCGAGATCTCTTCAAGAAGTTGCAACTCCTTAAGCAAGGCACAAAGACGGTGGAAGAATACTACCAAGAAATGGAGATTGCCATGATACGATCCAATGTCAAGGAAGACGACGAGCAAACAATGGCACGCTTCTTAAACGGCCTCAACCATCCAATCAAGCGGATTGCCGACTTCCAACCATACTCAAACCTTCTCGAGCTAGTTCATCAAGCGACCAAGGCTGAGCGACAAGTGCAAGATGACCTCAAATACTCCAAGTACTCGTCCAAGACCTACGGCTCCTACTCTCAAGCGCCCGCGACTTCGACACCTCCTACCTCAACTCGAGCATCACCAAGTACCAGCGACAAGTCAAGTTCCAAGTAAGTTGCGCCTTCCTCGACTCGTCCTCCGACAAGCACCTACAAATCCAAGACTCCTTCTTCTTCGGCGCCATCCGATGATCCCGTCAAGACAAGTTCATTCAAGTGCTTCACATGTGGTGGCCGAGGACACAAGTCTTCCAATGCACCAACAAGCGAACAATGATCTTCAATGATGACGACACATACGACTCGATGAGTGAAGAAGAAATGGAAGCCATTGAGCACGTGGCCATGCACCGGCACGTGAACAAAGATGAAGATGATCAAGTATTTTGTGACAACGATTCAAGTCCCTCTCTCGTGTTCTCCAAGGTCTTGACGCTCCAACACCACCAGGACGAAGAACAATGGTGCCACATCTTCCACACCAAGGACGACATCAATGGGCGCTCCGTCAAGGTCATCATCGACGGAGGTAGTTGTCACAACTTGGCAAGTGAAGAGCTATGTTCAAAGCTGCAATTGGTCAAGAAGAAGCACCCCCGTCCCTACAAGGTGCAATGGCTAAGCGACTCCAGCACTATTCAAGTGGAGCACATGGTGCAAGTGTCTTTCAAGATTGGCGCATATGAGGACACCCTAGAGTGTGATGTGGTTCCTATGTCCGTGTGCCACCTTCTTTTGGGAAGACCTTGGATATTCGACCGCGATCTCATCCACAATGGACGATCCAACCACTATAGCTTCAAGATGAAAGGCAAGGAGTACGTGCTTCGACCGATGTCACCAAGCCAAGTGATCACCGACAAGGAAGCTTCCACCCATCGTGGAGAATCTAGTGAGAGAGTGCACCACCAAAAAGAAAGTTAGAGCCACAAGCAAAAATTGAGTGCCTCTTCACCAAGAGAGAAAAACTTAGTCCTCCTAGCCACAAAAAGAGAGATGAGAGAAGTGTGTGAGAACCCATGGAGTGTCATCCACTTTTGTCCTCCTATGCAAAGATGAGGTGACCAAAACTAACAATCCTAATCCTCTTCCTCTAGTGTTTTCCAACTTGTTGCAGGAATTCGAGGATGTGTTTCCCGATGAGCTACCTCCCGGTCTCCCTCCTCTACGTGGCATTGAACATAGGATCGACCTCATCCCCGGTGCACCTCTTCCAAACAAGGCTCCCTACCGCGTCAACCCCGACGAAACTAAAGAGATCAGACGGCAAGTACAACAACTCATCGACAACGTACATGTACGTGAAAGCTTAAGCCCTTGTGCCGTTCCCGTTATACTTGTGCCCAAGCAAGATGGTAGTTTTCGCATGTGCACAGATTGGAGACCCGTCAATGCTATTACCGTTCGTTATAGGCATCCCATTCCTCGCCTAGATGATATGCTTGATGAACTTAGCGGTGCCACCATTTTCTCAAAAATTGATCTTAAAAGTGGCTATTATCAAATCCGCATACAAGAAGGTGATGAATGGAAAACCGCTTTCAAAACCAAATTTGGCTTGTATGAGTGGTTGGTTATGCCTATGGGTTTATCGGAAGCTCCCAGTACTTTCATGCGTCTTATGCATTTTGTGCTTCGCCCTTACCTTGGAGTGTTTGTTGTGGTTTAATTCGATGATATTCTTGTTTTTAGAAAATCCATGAAAGAGCATCTAAGTCATGTTAGGGCTGTTTTACAAACTCTTCGCAAGGAACGTCTTTATGCCAACATGAAAAAGTGCACGTTTGGTGTTGACAAGCTTGTTTTCTTGGGATTCGTTGTTTCTTCCAAGGGTGTACATGTTGATGAATCTAAAATTGAAGCAACTAAAACTTGGCCCCAACCCACCAATTTGCAACAAGTGCGTAGCTTTCTTGGCCTTGCGGGTTTTTATTGTTGCTTTGTGAAAGATTTTAGCACTATTGCCGCTCCTTTGCATGCCTTGAGTAAGAAGAATGCTCATTTTGTTTGGGGACCTTTGCAATCAACCGCTTTTAATGAGCTCAAATCTTTGCTTACCCATGCTCTGATTCTTGCTTTACCCAACTTTGACACAACTTTTGAGGTTCATTGCGATGCAAGTGGTACCGGAATTGGTGGAGTTTTGATGCAAGAAAAGCGAGCTATTGCATATTTTAGTGAAAAACTCTCCGGTGCTCAACTCAATTACCCCATCTATGACAAAGAATTGTATGCTTTAGTGCGTGTATTACATGTGTGGGAGCATTACCTTCGACCGCATGAGTTTGTCATACATACCGATCATGAAACACTTAAATACCTTAAAGGTCAAACCAAGTTGAATAAATGGCATGCTAAATGGAGTGAATTCATTGAATCTTTTCCCTATGTGATGAAGTACATTAAGGGCAAAGAAAACATGGTGGGGGATTCCCGTTCCCGCAAATGCATGTTACTTACTCAACTTGAATTGAATGTAGTTGGATTTCATCATATCAAAGATTTGTATGAGGGTGATGTGACTTTTGCTACTCCTTATGCTAAGTGTGTGACACATACTTCTTGGGAACGATATTATATCAAAGATGGTTATCTTATGAGAGCTAACAAACTATGCATTCCCGAGTCTTCTCTTCGTTTGCTCCTTTTGCAAGGGGCTCACGGAGGCGGACTCATGGGACACCTTGGACGCGACAAGACATTCGCCACGCTCTCCAAGAACTATTATTGGCCCAAGATGTTTCGTGATGTCGCCCGCTTCACCAATCGTTGCTCTACATGTTGCAAAGCTAAGTCACACTCTCAATCCCATGGTTTACATATGCCTTTACCTATTCCACATCACCTTGGGAAGACATTAGCATGGATTTTGTGCTTGGATTACCTAGGACTCAAAATGGCAAGGACTCCATTTTTGTTGTTGTGGACTGATTCTCTAAAATGGCTCATTTTATCCCATGCAATAAGATAGACGATGCTTCACATGTTGCTAATCTCTTTTGTAGGGAAATCTTGAGGTTGCACGGTGTGCCAAAGACAATTGTGTCGGATCGAGACGTCAAGTTCTTAAGCTACTTTTGGAAGATGCTATGCGCCAAGCTCGGGATCAAGTTACTATTCTCCACGGCGTATCATCCTCAAACCGATGGCCAAACGGAAGTCACCAACCGGACGCTTGCAACTCTCCTACGCGTGTTGATCAAGAAGAACATCAAGGAGTGGGAGGAGTGCCTACCCATCGCCGAGTATGCCTACAATCGTGCAAGGCACTCTACCACTGGCAAGTCCCCCTTCGAGGTCGTCTACGGTTTCAACCCTTTCTCGCCATTGGACATCCTCCCTCTACCGCTTCAAGAACGAGCAAACATGGACACAAGTGCAAGAGCCGCCTACCTCAAGAAGATGCATGAAGAAACACATTCCACGATCGAGCGCCAAGTACAACGCCTCACCGCCAAGCTCAACATCAACAAGTCTCCGATGGTGTTCCAACCGGGTGATCAAGTATGGATACATCTCCGCGAAGACCGCTTCCCCAAGGAACACATGTCCAAGCTACTCCCGAGAGCCGACGGACCATTCAAGGTGCTTGCATGCTACAATGACAACGCCTACAAGGTCGACATCCCACGCGACAAGTAAAATGTTAGCGACATCTTCAACGTCAAAGACTTGGCCAAGTACCATGGTGATGAAGAGCACAATCCATGGACGGATCTCTGCCAAGGGGGGGAGATGATGCGGAGCATCCCTCGTCTACCGGCACCAAAACTCCATCACCACCGCAAGCACTGAGTGGACCAATGACAAGAGCACGTGTATGCGCCATCGAGAACAAGGTTGACTCTCTCCTCTTCGAGTTACGTTCGGATTCACATGAGAATTGGGTTCTACCTCATAAAGATATATTATGCATTCTAGGATACCAAGGAGATGATCGTGAGAAGGAGAGGGTGAAGGTTCGAGCACCCATGGAGCAAGAGGAGGAAGGAGAGGACAAGAAGAGCGAAGAAGAAAGCACGAAGGAGAAACCCCCTGGACACCCCGGGTGCCCGGCCTCTCCACCTTGGAGCTGCCCCGGCCTGCCCCGGGTGCCCAGCCCCTTGGCCCCCGGGTGTCCGGGCCCTCCTCTCCCAGCCGCTAGCCGCCCCACCGGGCGCCCGGGCCTGGGACCACCGGGTGCCCGGCCCCTCCCAGCCGCCCGCCTGGCGCCACCCAGGGTGCTCGGGCTTGGGACCCCGGGTGCACGGGCCCTCTCCAGCCGAGCCCCTATACGGGCCGGGTGCCCGGCTGAACCTGATGTTGGCCCCTGGCCGGTCCGGGTGCCCGACCCCCATGACCCCGGGTGCCCGGACGACACCGGGAGCCTGTTTGCCTCCTCGGGGCTTTGCCCTTGTATCCCCCCTCCTCTCTCATTTCATCCCTAAACTATATAAGGGCATCTCCTAGCTCATTTGTAGGGTTAGCAAAGTATTTAGAACACAAAAGAGGGCTTTGCTCATCTTCCTCCTCTAGGAGATCTAGAGCTCCTCTTGGAGATCAAGCCCTCCTCTTGGAGAAGATCCTCTTCGGATGCAAGACCTCACCTAGTGGGAAGAACCTTACCCTAGTGTTATTTTCCTTGAATTGATCTTGTAATCTTGTGGATGTCATGTATTCTACTCTAGTGGATGTGATATTTGGGTTTGTTTAAGTGATTTGTGTCTTGTGTTCTTGAGTGTTCTTCCTCTTTTCCCCCTCCAAGTGTGAAAAGATCCCCTGTAGGGTTTCACCCTATAACACAAGTTGTTGATCAATTGAGAGGAGAGTATCCTTACTACTAACAATACCAGTCCATGAAGATGCAATACTCTCCTAATCTGCATGGCAGGTTGATGTATATCTTAATGTGTTCTAAGTGGCTCTTTAAGCAGAGATGTTGTCCTGCAGAACATATTTTGAAGAACACACCTATATGAGTTTGATTGTTAAACGTTGCAATCTATGAGAGTAGAGTTCTCTCTAGTAAACTCATGAAAGGTCTCGAAGTATGACGCATAAGCTCCACCCGCGGGGAAGACCCACGGTAGCCCAGTACCGTCAAGGCTTTGTGTGAAGCTAGATTCGCAGAAAACTTGCAGTTCAAGGCCCAGTCCACTATTCAAGTTGCTTACTAGTGTAGCACAGAGTTCTAGGTGCAAGTTCAACTTAACAGTCTCCACTGCAATACCGGTATATAAAACAGTGTTTTGGATCCAAAGGCAATTCTTGTGTGCCTCTGGGATCTAGTGGGGGATTGCTGGAATTTAGTCTATTTTGGGACAACCCAACAACTATTTTAGAAATTCCGAATAAATCCTAGAGGCCCACTTAGCCCATTCATGCAAGGCAAGGGATACTACTAAAGTTTAGTCCCACATTGCTAGTTTAGTGGGAGTTGGACCTCCTTATAAGGGAGGTTCATTCCCCACTTGTATGAGAATGAGAACAAGAGGGACATCCACGCGCGCTCCTCCTCCGCCGCCTGCCTCGCCATGCCCCGTCACGACGGTTTGTGGGTTGCGGGTTGTGGGAATGAGCCGAGCCGATGTCTAAATTTTTGCCAGACACTACGGGTATACGAAAGGTCACACGAAAGCTGAAAAGATTTTTGCGATAGTGGAGTTCGAATGCGAATGGTGCAGCCCTTCGGCTGCCGGCTATTTGCTTCATCTCTGTCTCTTCGTTTCACCTCCCGTAGCTACCCCTCTCGCCTCCTTCTCTTGCGCCTATAAAAGGGAGGTCGCTCCTCTCAGAGAGACGCAGCAGAACTACTTCTTCCTCTCGCCACTAGTTCCTGAACAATGCGTTGCTGCTACAATCTTCCTCATCCCGGCTTGCGGCATGCACCGCAGGTCAGGACAGTAGGCCTCCGAAAGCGCACCTCTTTGAGTCCTGTACAAGAGAAGGGTGATAAGGTTTTTGGGGAGCGTTCTGTGTGACTACTGACCTGTTCATCAAGGACACCGACGACCACTTCCCGAACGACGACTTCCTCTCCGACGTCGACAACCTCTTCGACGACATGGCTACCGAGGATGTCGACCACAAGTCCAGTGCCTCTGCTCCTGCTACTGTCCTGTACATGTTCTTGTTTTTCCTGTTAGAGGTCCTGCCACAGTTCCTTGTTCTAGTGTTTGCCCTAGACATGTTAGGCTCTACTTCATATATGCAACTTGCTCTACTGTCTGCTCTAGAGATGTTCAGTTCTAGTTCATATTTCCATATGTTATTTTCCTTCTCTCTGTCAGATCGCATGACTTGCTTTATCTATGCTATTTTAGTCATGATTTATCTAGTATTTCCATTAATAAAATCATATGGTAAATTGCTCATATTTCCAAGAACGGCTACCCATATTGTTGTAGAAGAACTCCAAGTTCATGCCTCTATCATCTTCGAGAATCATATTGTGAAGAATATCAACATGTCATGATGTTTTTCAAGGACTGCTTGTCCCAAAAATGAGCAGGACCATGAACAATGGCAAACCTAGATTGCAAAACCCTGAATGCACTTTCAATGTCTTTTCGGGCTACCTCTTGTACCCTTGTGAATTCACATTGTTTCCTAGTTTGGGGGTCTTTGATGCTCTTGACAAATGTGCACCAAGGAGGGTATATACCATCTGCAAGATAGTACCCCTTTGTGTATGCATGCCCATTAATAGAGTAGTTGCAAGCAGGAACATCACCACTAGCAAGCCTAGCAAACAAATGAGACCGTTGCAATACATTGATATCATTGAGAGTACCGGACATACCAAAAAAGCAATGCCAAATCCATAAACCCTCTGATGCTACGACCTCTAGCAAAATTGTTGCATCATGAGACTTGCCACCTTACATTTGCTCCATGCCTTCGGGCAGTTTTTCCAAGTTGCATAAAATCAGTGCTTCCTAGCGTGCCAAGCCAACTTCTTCTCTCACTAGATGCCATCACTTTGGCAAACCTACGCACTGACTCAATTGTAATATCTTCACCAATGCGAAGGTACTCATTAGCATAGTCAGCCAGAATGCCGTATGCAATTACCTGCGTAGCTGCCTAGATTTTTTGATATGCACTAAATCCCTACAAGCCCGCGACATTTCTTTTTTGAGTAAAATAATGACAATTGGCCTCGCAAGCTTGAACTATTTTCACAAAGAGGGATTCGCGCATTCGGTACCTTCTCCGGAAGAGGTGCGGCGGATATGTTGGATTGTCCGCAAAGTAGTCTTGCATCAACATCTCGTTCCCGAGATGGCAATTTCGAGGAATGCAAAGACGACCGACGGTCGATCCTCGCCGTCTCTTTTGGTTCTCATCTTCGTGCTCCTTCACGGTGAGGGCCATCATCAACGTCTGCCGGTGATAGTTGACAAGCAGCGTCTCAACATCCGAGTCGTCTGAATCGGAAGAATCCTTGAGCAAAAACTTCTCACACAGTCTCAATTCCATCTAAATTCACAAATACACACACCGCGTTAACCAACTATGCGTACCGCTTGGCACAAGCACAAGTACAAGTACTCACCGGTGGCTCGGGGCGGTGGCTCTGCGGCGATGGATCCTGGGGCGGCGACATTGACTAGGGGCGGCTCGGATCAGCGGATCCGGGGAGCCCGTGAAGCAGCTAGGTGGAAGAGGGGAGGCGTGCCGTCGCGGCGTGATTCCGCCCATAGATTTGGCCGGAATCACCGGCGGCGGATGGGCGGAACCAATGGCGGGCGGCGGCGGAAGGGGTGGGGAAAGGGCGCATGATGAAATGTCCTTCACGCTAATCGCTTTACTGGGATACAGGGCACCGTTGGGGCGAGGCGGAAACCTCGTTTTCACGGGTTCGAGATGGGATTTTACCACGCCCCTAAAAAACTTTAACTGGTCGAACGCGTTTGCTGGGTCTGGACGGGCATCATTTTATGCGCGGACCCGTATTTTGGCAGTTATTTTCTCTAGTAGACCCTGTATAATGCCGACCCACAAAATGCGTTTACAGTTCCTGAAAAAAAGGATTTACAGGCCGGCAAGGACTGCGGCCAAGCAGACCCCGTAAAGCGGACCCATAAAAAAGGATTGTGAATATCCTTTTTTACGGGTCTGCTTCGCGGGGTCTGCTCGGCTGCAGCCCTCGCCAACCCATAAATCCGTAAGTTGCATTATAATTTTGGGCACGAAAACACATTTCTTTTATTTTTTATTTTCTAGAAAGGCATTGGATACATCATAATTCACCAAATCTTTGCTAGAATAGCAAGACCAAAGAAAACAAGAACCACAATTAGGCACTTTAGAAGATATCCAACTTCCATAACTGCTCCCACTAGTTGGATCAACATCTTCTCCATGCATTCATTGTTGATCTGCAGATTCTTGATCCTACATTCTTCATTCTTCTTCTTTGATTCTAAAGAAGTAGATGTTGCTTCCCCTCTTGTTTCTTCTCTAAGTGCACATGCAGCCGCATCATTTGCCTCAATTCTAGCAACAAGTGCACGCACATCTATTAAGTTTCTTTCTATCAATAAGTCAATGTATTCTTCTTCCCAAAACCAAAATGAGCATCCATCTTCCTATAAACATGACCATCTAGATAAGCTATCGAAATTGAATGAAATAGGTTGACAAAGCTGAATGAAAACAAGAACATACCCCATCATTTTTTCATTTGAAGAACACCCATCTGGGGTGTTTCGGAGTGCTAGATGTTAGCCACAGAACAATCTAAGTGTAGTCGTCGCACTGAATGAGCGGCATCGGCAAGACGGCGAGCCGCTGCATGAGCGCCGAGCCCGGGCGATGACCGCACGAAACCATGCCGACAAACAGACGGCGATGGCTAGAGGATGAACCAGTACCTGCATGCCACTCTAGGGCTTTGCCGTGGCTGTGCGAGGTGCTCCCCGGCCAATCCATGGCTTGGCGCAGACACTGGTGACTGGAACCGCCAAATCCGGTGGCCGCGACCCCCCGCCGCCGATTTGCAACTTCCCGGTTGATCGTGGTAGGAGGAAGTGGTGGAGGACAATCTCGGGTGTGCGGTGGACCACAGGTGTTATCCCGACTACTGGTATAGCCGGAATCGTAGGTAGCGGCCCAACGATGCCAGGCGGCGGTGGGTGGGGAAACGCGTAGGCCGAAATGTCCCTCCCACTAACCGCTGCTGCTATATATAGGGCACCGACGGGGTGAGCGAGAGAACCCGTGTTTTTGCGAGTTGGGGTGGGAATTTTGTCGTGCCCCACAAAATTTTTTACGGGTCGGACGCATTTGCGGGGTCTGATCGGGCAGCATTTTTTACGCGGGCCTGTATTTTGGCGGTTATTATGCGGGTCGGGGCATTATACGGGGTCTTCTAGAGATGCTCTTAGGCATCTCAAAGTCACACCCGTAAATCTCCCCCAACCGTTCGGACTGCGTTGTCGGTCTGCAGAAGCCATCCAACGCGACTGTGTACCGGTCCGCGAGATGGTTTGGACGGGATTTCTCCCGCAAAAGAAAGACAAAAATGGAGATGTTTGCGGGAGTCTAGGCACGCGAAATGTACGAATCCGACATCCCAGTCCCACCCAAAACCCTTCTCGACCCCGTGACTCCATCCTCTCCATTTTCTGTCCTTCCTTCTTTCTCTCTTGCCGTAGCCGCCGCTCCACCACCCCGGCCACCACGCCACACCACTGCCAGAAATATGTGTCTCTGTCACCTCCGGTGATCCAGCAGGGCTCCTTGCCGCTTCTCCTCTATCTCTGTCCTCCGACCGCGCCGCCAGGTACCATCCTTTACCATGCCTAACAACTGTTCGATGAATCGCCGGAGCTGAAAACAGTTGTCCCTTCTTTTTTGTAGAAATGGATTCCGATTTTAAGTACATGTACAAGCAGTATGTTGAGTCGTTCGATGGCTCGTCGGACGAGGAAGAGTACTCCAATGAGATGGCGATGATGCAGGAGGTACTTGAAGACGCGGAGCGTGCGGAGGAGTATGTTCTCAATTTCAAGCGCTCGATCAAGGGTCACCGCGTGCTCAAGAATAACAGGGCGGCAAGCATTTAACACCGATGGCCGACTATTTTGCCCCCGATGCACTCTTCGCTCACCATTTTCGCTGGTGTTTTCAGATGTGCAAGACCGTCTTCGATCGTTTGTACCATGGCGTCTGGTCCTACAATGACTACTTCATCCTGAAGAAGCACGCCGTGGGAACAATTGGCTTCTCTGGTTACCAGAAGTGTACGGCCGCGCTCGGAATTCTTGCATATGGCACGGTCGCTGATTCATTGGATGAGTACCTACGGATGTCTGAGAGAACATGTGGAGATGCCATGGTCAGGTTTGCAACTGTAATGGTTGAGGTGTTTGGACCTCAGTACCTGAGAGAACCAATTGTTGCAGACGCCGAGAGGCTTCTTGTAATCTCAAAAGCAAGAGGGTGGCTAGGTTTGCTTGGATGCCTTGACTGCATGCATTGGAAATGGAAGAACTGCCCGAAGGCTTTACAAGGTCAATATCAAGGTCATGTTAAGAAGAGGACCATCAGTCTTGAAGAAGTGTCATCACAGGATCTTTTGATTTGCACACTTTCTTTGGCATCCCCGGGGCTCACAATGGCATCAATGTGCTGCAACGATCGCTGTTGTTTGTGAGGTTGACTGGAGAAAAAGCTCCTCATCATTATACTGTCAACGGACATGAGTACAACATGGGCTACTATCTGATAGACGGTATCTATCCTCCATGGGCTACCTTTGTCAGCATCATCTCAAAACCCATTGGCCATAAAAAGGCTCACTTATCCAAAGACAAGAAGCATCTAGAAAGGATGTCGAGAGGGCATTTGGAGATCTTCAGGCCCATTTTGCAGTTGTTTGTGGACCTGCAAAACAATGGGATCTGGAGACCTTGCGGGAGGTGATGACATGTTGTGTGATCATGCACAACATGATCGTCGAGATGAGGGTGATGATGCTGCCGCAGCTCTGGAATTTGAGAACATGGGTGACCCTATCCAACTTCCGGACCCGAATCTGGCCACATTTGATGAGTTTATTTAAATGCATCAACAAATTCAGTATCGACCAACTCACGAGCAACTCAAGGAGGATCTGATTGAGCATCTATGGGTGGTGAAAGGGGACAACAATGTTGGGATGTAAAATATTTGAACTTTTTAAAATTTAAACTAGTGTTGCATGCGACTATTTAAACTTCTATCTCCTTTGCATGTGGCTATTTGATCATGTGGACTATGAAAAAAATCCGGAAGGTCGGATATATGCGACTACAGTTGTATGGATGCCTCCCGCATCCGTGTCCATGGGCTGGTTTCCCTATCTGCGGATAGATGCGGAAGCTTTTTTGTGAATTGCCATTGGAGATGCCTTATCAACTACTTCCTCCATCCCATAATATAAGACGTTTTTGAAACTAGATCGTTTGACTAATGTAGGAACAAAGTATTGGAGATCATTTGCTACTGTCCCGTGCACATCTGATGGTGGCTGGTGGAACGGAGCGAACACAATGCAAAAGTCGGCCCACAAAGCATGATCGAGCCCAATCCAACCCATGGGAGAGGGAAGAAAATGGCGCAAGAACAGGAAAAAGGGATCGAGGACACAGAAACAGCGTGATATCTGCTCTTTGATCTGTTTCTCAAAAAAGAAAATCTGCTCTTTGATCTTGTGCGTACGTGCAAATATTCTGGCTCTCTCTTGCGGTCTTCCTCCTCAATAGCTTCAAATGACATGCTCACAAATTCATTGGTGTTGACAACACCAACGATATGCTCTCCAATGATATTATCTATTTATAACATGAATGATAGGCTCACAAATTCCTCTTATTTACATGCTCACATCATCAAAGATCTACTCAATATTCCTCTAACATATTTTTATTCAGATGGGCAATATTTTTTAAAAAGTTTTTTAAAAAAGTTCTAGTATGCTAACTTACAGCAGATGACGATCACACATGTGTGGTAACCCTGGACGACTGCATCATCATGGTTGTTGTGTCGTCATTGTTGTCCTTCTAGAGGAGAAAGGACGTGGGGCCACGACAGCCTTGCCCGGCCGCCGTGTGGCACTCCCGGAGGAGTCGCTCTGCTTCCTCTTGCATCGTGCGGAGCGTCACATGGCACCCTGTCCCTGAGGTCATTGGTGGAGGTGTTACCAAGCGACCATTCCTCATAAATCTTGCAGAGCTCCCCGTCGAGTCGGCGGTTGATGTGGTCACCCATTACAGGCAGGGTCAAGGACCCATCATTTGGGACCCACATGGGGGCCATCATCATCATAGGTAGGTCCCTGGACCGTGCCAACATTTGGATGCATACACCAGGAAGTTCACTCGGACGGCTCTGCGACACTCGAACGATCACACATCGCTCGGCTGATGGACCTCTGTAAGTGCATCTAGTGCCACCCCTAGTTGGTTTTGGAGTATTGACGACAAACATGGTAGAGGGACTAATGTGTTTGTGAGAATTGCAGGATAACATATGTAGTAGTCCCTCATTGATTCGGTTTACCTACCATAGATGACCCCTAAAAATGTATGAAGACATTGAAGACAATGGTGGTTCGTGAAGACATTCACGTTGAAGATAATGATGTGTGAAGACATTCACTTGAAGACTGTGGAGAGCAAAGACATAGTTTCTTTCATAGTTTCCTTTTCTTCCTTACTGAGTCATAGGAACCATCGTACTGTTAAGTGGGGTCCATGTGAACAAAGTCAGAAGACTAACGTGATGCTCAATCCTATGTCTTCGAGTGAAGACAATGAGAGCAACTCTTATCTAGAGTTGGATGAGTCAGCTTTGCTTGCAACCCAAGCAAAATTGTCGCGTGTGTTTGAAATCCAACCATTGGACATGTGTCGGTTCCTTAGTGACCCAGGGTCATTTTGGACATATCATGTCAGGTTGCCTCCTGGCTATAAATAGCCCACCCCCTACACCATAAATTGGTGGCTGCTCAGAGTTAGTGCACGACTTTTGTCGTTTGAGAGCAACCCACCTCCGAAGCCTTTGAGAGAGATATCCTTGCGAGGATAAAGCCCAAAACACCCAGAGCCAAAGAGTGTTAGGCATCACTGAAGTCTTC
Organism: Triticum dicoccoides; assembly: GCF_002162155.2. Lineage (NCBI taxonomy): Eukaryota > Viridiplantae > Streptophyta > Magnoliopsida > Poales > Poaceae > Triticum > Triticum dicoccoides. The sequence goes on along the minus strand of NC_041387.1, from coordinate 240,965,613 downwards.
TGCGTGACCTAAAGATTTATTATACTTGAGTACACTACAAAAAAAAGACACATCCATGACATTTTGGGCCGAACGAATTTTTTTCCTGTCATACATATGACACTTCTATGATGATAATTGTGACAAAACCCGGTATCATCATAGATGTGGTGGGCACCTACTTATATGACAAAAAATCATGACAGAAAATGGGCTTTTCGTCCTGGGCGGGCCGGAGACGTAGCTGCATGACATTCTTTGGGTCGTCCATGACGGAAAAAACCGTGGTAGAAGCAAGGGGGAGAAAATTTTGGGGAGTTGCCGGTTACGGTGGGAGGTCGGGGGCCGAGCGATGCATGTTTCTCTCGTACACGTACGCGCGTGTGTGAGAGGCGTTGGCTCTAATTGAACCCGAGCGAGGCGTTGGGCTCTAACTGAACCCGAGCGATTGCACTGCAGGCTACGCGTTACTGAACCCGAGCGATCGATCGATGGCTATTAACTGAACCAGATGGAGCGATTCCTTCGCTACTGCTGCTAACTGAAGCTGATCGATTGGGTGAACAGTG
>NC_041387.1:240946084-240964762 GCF_002162155.2 Triticum dicoccoides | reverse complement strand
GTTGCCTCTGGATGAATAGGACCCCGTGGTGTGGAGGGCTAGATGAACAATAGACGGTGGAGGGGTGGCCGTGGAGGGGTGGTTGAACAGGACCCCGTGGTGTGGAGGGCTGGATGAACAGTAGAGGGTGGAGGGGTGGATGAACAGTAGACGGTGGAGGGGTGGTTGAACAGTAGCCGGTGGAGTAGCGCATGGTGGAGGCTGGATGAACAGGAGCCCGTGGAGGCTGGAGGAGGTCGACGGTAGCCCGGGGAGGCTGGAGGAGGTCGACGGTGGAGATGAACAGTATCCCGTGGAGTGCTGTTTTGCGGTACGCCACACCCTCCCGATGAACAGGACCCCGGTTTCGACCGTAGCGCTCCAACACAAGTCTGTTTCGTCCGTTTTGCGGTACACCACACCCCTCTCAATCGACAGGACCCTCATTTTGACCGTAGGAGGCCCGTTTCCTCCGTTTTGCGGTACACCACACCCCTCCCGATCAGCAGGACCCCGTTCCGAACGTGGCCGGTCGAACACAAGGCCGTTTCCTCCGTTCTGCGGTACGCTAGGCCTCGTTTCCATCGCCTGTTCCGTCCAAGCCCTCCTGATGAACACGACCACACATTCCGTTCCGACCCAGCCGGTTGGCTCCCCATGAACATGACGACGATGTTGTTTCTTCGTTCCGACCCAGCCATGTACGTATACGCGAGTAGGCGTTCGAGACCCTGCCCGTATGTACGTACGTGGCCGTATTTTCTTTCTTGCACCCTCGCCGCTGTACGTACGTGTACATGCTACGTGCACGCCTCGACATCGACACGTGCGCGCCTCTACTACGACACGTGTGTGCCTATACATCGACCAGTATGTACGTACACTTTCGCGACCAGAATAACAACGCTACGTACGCTTCGACCAGGTGGGTCCCGACTGTCAAGCACTTCCTTGCCTACGAAGATGTAGCTGGTGGGTCCCAGCAGTCAGGGGGGCGAATCGTTTTGGTTATTTTTTGCCCGGACGCACTTCCTTGCGTGCGAAGATGTAGCTGGTGGGTCCCAACAGTCAGGGGAAAACGTTTTTTCGTGAAATACTGGTGGCCCGTCTGGTGGGTCCCTGCTGTCAGGTGGAGAACTAATTATTTTGCGCGTAATAAGGAGGCACTTCCTTGCGGCCGACATGGACCCAGCTGTCAGCCTCTCCACGCACAGTACTCTTCCGATGGAAGTCAGTCATTGACCACATTGACCACACCGCGCCAAGAGCACCACGGCGGTGGACAACGACGAGGCCTAGGAAGGGGGCGACATGGAGCCGGGGAAGACGCAGCAGTGGATGCCCACGCGAAGAGGAGCACGAGGGTGAGGCTGCCGTCGCCGCAGAATAACAGGGGGTGTGGGTGAGTAGAGGGATGGCCTGGCCAGCGGTGGGAGTAGTAGGGGCGGTGAGGCATCCGCCGCATCGCAGCCGGCCACGGGAGGCAGGAGAACGAGGCACGACCGGCGCTGGTTTGGGTGGCTGGAGCAAGAAGACCAGAGGTTAAAGAAGCACTACAGCCGTTGGATGGACATCGTACGGTCACTGGAGCTAGAATCGTGTATATTGACTAAGTTGACAAAGCCCTCCGTCCCCGTCAACTTAGTAGGCCCACAAGTCAGCCTGCCACTATACTGGGTCCCAGCTAACAGGCGGAGTATTCATTTTTTTGTGCGTAATAAGGAGGCACTTCCTTGCGTGCAAAGATATAGCTGGTAGGTCCGAGCTGTCAGTGGCAGTAATGTTTTTTTTGTGAAATACAGAGGCCCTTTCGGTGGGTCCTTGATGTCAGGTGGAGGAATCATTATTTTGCGCGTAATAAAAAATGAGATCCATGGGCACTAGCACCCTGGACATATTTTTATAGGAGAATCCCACCTGGGTGAGGAGCCACAAATTCGCTCCCGACGGGAGTGAACCATGGCCGCAGGGTTTTGCCACCGCGTCCCTTGCCACTAGGCTACAACCTAGTCCTCATTTTGTGCGTAATAAGGAGGCATTTCCTTGTGTGCGGCCGTGGACCCAGCTGTCGGCCTCTCCACGTATAGTACACTTCAGATGCATGTCGGTCGTTGACCACATTGACTAGGCCGCGCCGAGAGCACCAGGGCGGTGGACGACGGCGAGGCCTAGGAAAGGAACGACACGGAGGCAGGGAAGACTCGGCAGTTGTTTCCCACGCCGAGGGGAGTACGACTGTACGAGGGTTTACTGGTTCGTCTGCCGTCGCCGGAGATTGAAGAAGCACGATGGCCGTTGGATGACAATCCAACAGTCACTGCTTGTGCGTCAACCTTTTTTTTAGGAAAGTCTCAAATCTGTGGAAAATAGCATACAGCCCATCTACCTTTATTTCTAATCATTTACAGCCCATTTGCTAATTCTTAAGGTTTTTTTGGAGCCCATATTCTTTTTTTTAGCATTACAGCCCATACTGTGGCCACAGTTAAAAAATTATACGAAATTTTGCATATTTGGTGCGGTCCGAACTGTTTTTAATCCCAAAATTACGACTCACATTCAAACTGATTTTAAAAATAAATGTATATCAATATAAAATCCAACAAATTCTCCACGCATAAAAATTAAAGTAATTTAAAATCTTGAAATGAAAAAAAGATATTTGAAACTAATTGCCGGTTTGATGTGTTTTAAAAATGTACAACCCATTTCTCATTACTGATGGGCCATTTTCTCGGCTAGCCGAATGAAAGCTCTCCTCGTCTTGAAAGATTTGCAGCCCAACAAGACTGACAAAGCGACTTACTTGGCAAATCACAAAAAAAAACTGGGCTGTGGCCGTGGACCCAGCTGTCAGCCTCTCCACGTACAGTACTCTTCCGATGGAAGTCGTTCCTTGACCACGTTGACCACGCTGCACGGAGAGCACCACAGCGGTGGACGACGGTGAGGCCTAGGAAGGGGACGACACGGAGCCGGGGAAGACGCGGCAGTGGAAGCCCACGCGGAGAGGAGTACGAGGGTTCACTGGTTCGGCTGTGGTGTGAGGTTGTCATCGCCGCAGGGCCTGGCCAGCAGTGGGAATAGTAGGGGGCGATGAGTCCTCCACGGCAGCACAGCCGACCACGGGAGGCAGGAGCATGAGGCACGACCGACGCTGGTTTGGGCGGCTAGAGCAAGAAGACCAGAGGTTGAAGAAGCACTACGGCCGTTGGATGGACATCGTACGGTCACTGGAGCTAGAATCGTTCATATTGACTAAGTTGACAAAGCCCTTCGTCCCCGTCAACTTAGTAGGCCCACAAGTCAGCCTCCCACCAAGGTGGGTCCCAGCTAACAGGGGGAGTATTCATTTTTTTGTGCGTAATAAGGAGGCAGTTCTGGTGGGTCCGAGCTGACAACGGGGGGGGGCGTTTTTTTCGCGAAATACGGTGGCCCGTCAGGTGGGTCCCAGCAGTCAGGGGGCAAACGTTTTTTTTGCAAAATACGGTGGCCCATCCAGTGGGTCCCTGCTATCAGTTGGAGGAATCATTATTTTCCACATAATAAGGAGGCACTTACTTGCTTCGGCCGTGGACCCAGCTGAGACTCTCCACGTATAGTATACTTCCGATGGAAGTCGTTCCTTGACCATGTTGACCTCGCCGCATTCCGTTGCATGCATGCGTCCATGGGCGTGGTGCGTCCCCACTGTCAGCCTCTCACGTACAGTCATCTTCTGATGACTCTCGGTTGTCGACCACGTTGACCACACCGTGCCGAGCGCACCTAGACTGGAACGACCCGGAGATGGGGAAGACGGGGCAGTGGAGTCGTAGATGGAGAGGAGTGGGAAACTTCACTGGTTCGGGTGCGCAGCAGCATAGCCGCGGTGCCGCCCACGGGAGATAGGAGCAAGAACAGAGGTTGAAGAAGGAGCACGGCTGTTGGATTAACATCCAACGGTCCAGCTGTTAGAATCATTTGTTGATTAAGTTGACAAAGCCGTGCGTACACGTCCGCTTAGCAGGCCCACAAGTCAGTCACCAAATCTTACGGTTCCCAACTGTCAACGGGATGAATAATTTTTTTTGCAAAACAAGGAGGCACTTCCTTCCATGCGAAGATACAGCCGGTGGGTCCCAGCTGTCAGGTGGAGGAAACATTTTTTTAGCTTAATAAGGAGGAACTTTCCTTGCGTGCGACCATGGACCTCGTGGGTCCCAGCCGTCAGGCTCTCCACATACAGTCCTCTTCTGATGACTCTCGTTTGTTGACCATGCCGCACCGAACACAGCAAGGCGGTGGACGACGGCGAGGCCCCGGACGGGAACGACTCGGAGATGGGAAAACGAGGCAATGGTGTCGCAGATTGAGAGGAGGAGAAGGGTTATAACTGGTTCTGTTGCAATTCATATCAAACTCAGGTTCATAGGACACGTTCATATTCATAGCCAACATTCACTATCAACAACTCAAAAGATTCGTATATACACAAGCTCAGCATATCTATGCATCGAAATGATTGATAGATCACACAACAATATTCATACATAATTCACAAAAAGATTCAGATATACACATGTTCAGTATGTTTATGCATCCAAATGATTGAGATCACAACCAATATGATCCATGGACGAACTTTAATTACCTAGGGTACAGACTGGTAAATGTGTTCAATCGGAGGTACTTCTTGCTAAAATTAGTTCTTGTACGAGTAAACTTTCGAGTACATAAGAGGCAGCACAGACAATCTGAACTTTGCTTGTAGGTTTATCCTCAAATAGTGGCCTCGTGCCGAGGGAGGTTTGAACAACTTGGCCACTACTTTCATCCAACTAGTTTACTGGCTCATCTTGGTCCTGTATCTCGCCAAAATTCTACATTGCAGACGAGAAAGGAGGCAGTTGAGAAATGAACAACCCAAATTTTTTGTGAAGTTCAACTGAAATGGAGCATCCTTGGCGTGCAGACTGATTAAGTGCCAGATGAATATACGCGTCAACCAACTTGTCTGTAATCTTTAGACTCCATGCCATATAGTTCACTACCATATGTGACAATAACCAAAAGGCACAAGTTGGGACCAAAGACTGGACTGCGTTTTTCTGGGCTATGCACCAAGCAATATTTTTGGTGTTCACTCTCCTAATACTTGGAGTTTGACAATTGGTTGACGCCGGTTGATACTCGAATGAATATAGGCACTTCTTGTCAACATTGATGCTTCTCTGAGTGAACTTTGGAGTACATAGCAGCAGCATAAGTACCTGTCCATCTGATCATTTTGTGCAGTTCTATTGAAATCACCCGATGTAATGATTTGCCTGCGAGTTCAGGCTCCAAATTACTCCTTTATGAAATCGGCAAACAGTAGCATAATACCAAATTACCAATACATATGACAGGCACAATAATCAGGATAAAGACCAGTACCAACCTGTGTGAGGTAGCATATCAATTACTATTTCCTTTGACTGGAAGCCGAGATAAGCCAAGCGACTGACAGCAAAGGAAGAAAGCAAGCGGAGATTAGCGACTGACATGAAAGGACGGAAGCTGTCGAGGAAATGAAGCACCCAAAGTTTTTGTGCAGTTCCTCCAAAATCGAGCATCCCTGTTGGCACATATATTGAGAGAGTGAGATTACTGTAATAGTGGGACTAGTTGATGAAACATACTCTAACAAATAGAAGCACCCTCATTATCTTAATGGTAAAGTTAGCAACATAGTAGTCTTGCTTAAAGAGAGGTATTAGTTTATTTAATCAGTGCCAATTAGCTCAATTCAACACTCAAAGCATTGCCATTTATCATAGGTTGCAAAACTTAAAAGTGCAAAGATAAAGGAGTTTCTCATGACAGTAGCACGATACAAATAGAGATGATAGCAAACTAATATGGATGAAGGCCTTAGGCCCGTACCAACCTGAGAAAAAAAGCTTATTCATGCAGTCCCATAAGAGATGATAAAGTACTCACTAGAATCACACAATAGTATATATTTTTGTGCACTTCAAATGTATGGTTGAAATCACTCTTGTTTACCAGTGCTGAGATTATATCGAAAGATTATCAAGAACTTCCAGCAGAGTTAAAGCACTAGCTGGGATACAGTTCATTGTATTGTCTTGTGTAGTTCCACTAAAATGTATGATTGGCACAACATGATCCCTATCTGCACAAGTAGGAACAAGGTGAAACCTTCATTAGGTTAGTGAGAAAGGATAGGAAGACATTAGCATATTACTCAAACAGTAGCATCAAATTCATGATGGACAATACGTAAAACATTGCCTCATTGAACCAGTGGCAATAAATTGACATGCAAAACAATAGCACTATTATGTCATGACACTAATATTATTCCCTCCCTGCTCCACCACATGATTCACCTCCATAGACAAACATTCACACGTACATGATTCAACATAGGGTCCTACTAAAGATTTGTTTAACTCCAACAGGAAAATTAGGCAGTAATAAATTAGTGGTACTTAAGTACTCCTAATTAATTAAGTGAGACAGCAGAAGTAGAAGGGCTCCCTGGAGGATCGTCTCACATGTAAGGTAGTCATTGTCGGAGCCCTTGAATAGCCTCGACTGAGGCCTCTGGCTTCAGCAAGATCGCCTTGACACTGTTTATTTCTCCTCACCAGTTGGTGAAACCAAGTACATGATTGGCCTTCTGATTCAGAATTGGTTTTGTCAGTGAGGGAGCACAAGTGTACTAGTAAAAAACAGCATTATTTTCTCATGGCAGTCGGAAAATAGAGATGAGCACATGCATTAAATATCATTCTTACCTAAAGGAAGGTTATGGCGCCAATATGGATGATGAGGATTGGAACAGAGATCTCCCTTTGTGTAGTTCCACCAAAATGAACCAACTGTTCCATTCTGACATTCCAGTTAAACAACACAAAAGTCACTTCTTTTAAGAAGAGTTTTGCGCAGTGCACCAAAAGGTCACAACAGCAACCAGGTGAATTGGATATCCCTGTTTGCACAAAAAGGCACAGAGGAAACAGTCAGAGTCTCAAACAATTACAGGCAAAAACATTTGGCTAAACTTGTCAGAGTCTCAAACAATTACAGGAAAAAACAGTGGCATGGCTTCATTTTTACCAGGGACATTATATTAAGAACAGCTAAGGCTGCGTTCGGTTCATAGGTTTGGTGCAGGATTTTCGTAGGAACACAATTCCTACGGTATTTTTTCCCTTCCAACCGTTCGGAACACGGGAAAGGTGCATAGTGTTTCACAGGAAAGCTGGTCTGGTAGTACTGATTCCATCGGATTAGAAACATCCACGCGCTGCTCATTTTTTGGGCAGAAGCCTGAGGCAGGCGCTCGCTGCCGTGCGTTAGACAGGTTGTTGTGTTGTGTTTGCGGGAATAAAAAAATCAACCTATGCGTGGTACGTGAGGTGAGGACAAGAGTAGTCACTGTGCAGCTGAATAAACAAATAGCATCTCATACTGCCAAGCATGCTACTCTAAAAAAACAAATCTGTACATTTCGTAGTCCATCCGAACACATTCTCTTGAGAGTTTCCTCCGGTTCGCTGTTCCATAGTTTTATACCTACATTCCTTTCCTATTCCTCTATTTTCATCAAGACCTATGTTTTCTGCCCCTTTATTCCGACTGAAGCCTAAATATTTGGTATAAGGGCATGGGACAGTGGGTGCACCAGCAGTACAACACAATGTACGTAAACAGGGGCATAAAGTGGTGATTCATAGTTTGTTGCCCCGAGAAACAAACATCCAAGAAACATATCTGGGTTGGTCTCATTTTTGTTCACTCTAGCCACCTACTCCTATGTGTGGATAGCAAATCTAGTCCTGGTCATACCACTGTGTACAACGTTACCCCTCTATTTCCCTTTTCGACCAAGAGACCGGTTGGATGACCAGTCTGTACTACTTTCATCCCCTTTCCTTTCCTGTTTGTACCAAGTCCAATGTACATACTAAATTCCCCCACCCCAACTTTATTTCAATGACAAGTATTTTCGGGTAGAGGGAGTACAAGATTCGACTCCATGAATTAGTTTTACCTCTAACAATAGAAAAAAAAATAGGTGACGTTGGACCATCTGATCGAGAGGGGTTGAGAGGTAGAAAATTATGCACATGTAGCGACGTAGCAAGCTGGGGAAGTAGAGCTAAGGCGGTTTCGAACGAAGATATACCTGAAGGTCGTCGGGATGTGGATAGGTGGGCGGTCGGAGGTCGGATCCGCCCGCAGACAACGACAAAAGGATCGAAGGTCCTCCCGTGCCGGCGCTCGGCCAGAGATAACGGTGCGGCCGGTAGTGGGTCTCCTCCCTCGCTGTCGATGACGGCCTAAACGCTTCCCCTCCTCCCCTTCACAGGCGGAGGGGGATACGTCCGGATCTGTAACCAGCGGTGAGGATAGAAAGCCAGTGTTTTTTGAAGGGAGAAAGACAGTGTTATTACCCCTATCTTGTTTAGATCTGGAGAGGATGAGAGTGTGTGAATAGAGCAGCCCTAGCAAGCAAGCGCGGAGGCTCTGGCCTATATATAAGTAGTGGGGTAGTTTTCCTTTTTCACTCCATCAAAACAATCGTTTAAAATTGTGTACTACTACATGCCAGGTCGCGGTTTTTTTAGTTGTTGATTGTTTTTGAGATAGCTACCCGCTTGTTCCAAGTGGTGTTACGGTGTGCCAGGTCGCACTTTGTATCGTTCAAGTCTGGTACTACAAGTCCCTCAATTAAATGAACAACCCCCCCCCTCGTAAAAATTGTGAACAAGCCCACAACTAAAATTAGCGAAAACATGGGTTGCCCCAACATGCATTATTATTTATATTTTCTACTCCCTCCATTCCTAAATATAAGTCTTTTTTATTAGCCACACCTAAGACAAGAATTTTTTTATTAGCAGTGAACCCCACATGTCATAGACACAAAAATTGTGGCAAGATTCCCTTAGGCAAGCCAAAGTGTGTCTAACAATTTGAGCAACTCAGGTTAGGCAAGTGTGGAAAGTGTGGGAAAAATAATGTGGCAACATAAGACAAACATAGTCACAATCCAAACAGCCCCGTAATTTTTTGTGACATGTATGAAAATTTGGTTAGTTAAATTTATAGTCAAAATTTGGCAAGGTGCATCAAATCAACACATGCAAGTATCAAAAGGAAAGTCACGGCATGCATGCATGCGTTGTACTCCCTCCGTTTCCAAATATAAGTCTTTTTAGAGATTGCAACAAGTGACTACTCCCTCCGTTCCTAAATGTAAGTCTTTTTAGGGATTCCACTACAAACGACATACGGATGTATATAGACATATTTTAGAGTGTAGATTCACTCATTTTGTTTCGTATGTAGTTCATAGTGAAATCTCTAAAAAGACTTATATTTTGGAACGGAGGGAGTACATACAAAGCAGAATATGTCTAGTCCTACATACGAAGTAGCCCATTTGAAATGTGTAAAAAGACTTTTATCGAGTGCAGTGCTTTGATGTGTCGCGTCAACTCGTACAAGACCGAGAAATTTGATTACTACGACGCCCTCTCCCTCGCGGACTGAGCTCCGGTGCCTTAACTGCACCTGCCTTTGGTTGCATGACAGGTGGGCCAACCACCTGTTGGGCCCACCTGTCATGGATGCAAAGGCAGGAGCAGTAAGTAGAAGCTTTCGCTACACACTATCCCTCCCGCATGAGGTGGACGGACATGCAGCAGTGGATTCGATACTGTAGAAGTAGGAGTAACATCATTGTTCGTCTTCTCGAAGAGGCGAAGAGCCAAGCACAAACTGAACGTGGCAGTTGCGAACGCTCGCGTGGTGCGGTTCCTTGGAGTACTAGCCAGGCTCTTGCATGAGACAAAATTGCTATTGTTTAACAATTAAACTCCATTATCCATTCGTTAATACTCATTCTGCATAGGTCCACGCGCTTAGCACCGTTTCCTCCTGGGGTCACCAATGTTTATTTGCTAATTAATAGCTTTCCATGCAATGAACTAGCCATTGCAAGTCATTAAAAGCATGCACACCTCTCATCTCTTATTGGTTGATACGTATGTCAAGAAACAAGAAACAAGGTAGAAGTTAATGCACCGCGCCTAAGTGTTTTGGGACTATTTGGTTTTCGTAAGATGACTTACACACCTAGATGGAGGGAGTAGTATAGACCTGTAAACCAGAAAGGAATATTTGCCTTTCTAGAGATTTCAACAAGTGACTAGACTACACCGTGTGCAGTACCCCCTCCCTTCCGGTTTATAGGGCTCAAATCTCAAATCTCATGAACCAAGGCATTTTGCGATTGGAGGAATGTATCTCGTACTTTACAAAACTACCCTAATTAAACTCATGCATTAGTTACGTAGTTCTCTCGTTTTCCTCTCCGCCTTGGTCGCGGTGCACAATATTGAGCACTCCTATATGACTAGCCGCTCTATCTACATGCGGGACATTTCAAAGCATCCGGGCCCACGTGCCATCCACCAAATCACAGTGAGGTGCTACAGTCGAGACTCACCTATCACCCCGGTGTGGCCGTCATGACCCGTCATATCACAAAACTCACACCTTTACCAGCAGTGGTAAGGTGGCCTCCAAGTTGGACTGGACGAAGCAACCATCGTTTCATTGGAATGCTCGTTCAAGCCCTTTCTTCCCTTTCTTGAAGAAAACCTCACTCCAGGCTACTCACTTCTGTCATTTTTCTTCTCTACCAATGAAGGAAAGGTGGGCGAATCAGTTATGCTGCTATATTTTCATTCCAATAATCTTCTTTTTGTGAAGCACCGATCGATTCTCACATCCTATTATTTTCCCATTTTCTTTGCGATTGTGGTTTCCTTTCGATTGCTTTTTGTTTGTCAGTTCATTGCTGGATCCTGGAGCACTAGGCAAAGAGTTGTCGGCGAACAACCCACTGGAGACAGCGATCTCCAGGAAGCGAGCACCGACCAACAAGTTGACCATGTTGGCGGGCCAACCCATGGAGACGAAGAACTCCAAGAAACAAGCACTGGCCAAAGAGTTGAGGACGTTGGCGGACAAACTCCTCAAAGAAAGTTGAAACAACAGCAAGGGCCCCACCGTGCCTACCCCAGGAACTCTGATTGCCACCTGTGTGAGGCTCAAGACCGAGTTTGAGGAGATAGTCGCCATTGAGAAGCAGTATTCCCCTAGCAAGGTGATGGCCCCCATCGAGGACGAGGCGATGGCCCCCGGAGGGATGAGATCCCCCGGTGAGTTGCACAAGGTAAAAAATAATGGCTTATTACCATAGTTGTGGTTTTTGATTATTTGCAATGTGCTTGCTTTTTGATTATTTGCAATGTGCTTGCTAATATGTTAGGGTTGTGCAGGTGCCAGTGGTTGTCCTTGATGATTCCGATGTCGTGGCCCGTCCTGTTGGCATCGCCCCAGAGATTGATTCCGATGCCACTGTCCATCCTGTGGACATCGCCCCAGAGATCGATTCTGATGTCGCGGTCAGTCCTGTGGACATCGCCCCAGAAATCGATTCCCATGCCGCTGTCCGTGCTGTGGTCATTGCTCGAGAGATCGATGACAACAAATAGTTGGTCGCGCTAATCCTTCAGGGTAGTTTGCATTGCCCTATGTTTAATTACCAGAACGATGCGTGTTATCAAACCATCTTAGGGCTAGTGCACTGTCTTGTGTGGGCGCATCTTGCTACTTTTGTTTGATAGTGAATCATGCGATGAATCATGCGAACCCTCTCCGAGCTATGGAAACAGATGTATCCTCACCAGCTTTTGATGTAATATATGGCATGCTTAGATGTAAGTTTGAACTGTTTATCATATCAGCAGGGCTTGTTTGATGATTCTTGGTGTTAGTAGGCTAGCTACTGTGCGAGCTATAGTGCTTGCAAAACACTCACCGAAGAGAAACGTTGGGGCTGATGAGCTCGTGGTACGCTTATACTTATCCCTCGTTGATCGACCAATAGCCCTAGCTCCTAAAATTGTAGGCTTAGCGATCGATCAGACAATAGTCGACATACATTCAGGCCTCATTTGGTTCATAGGGTAGGAAAATCGTAGCAAAAGTACAGAGAACGTGCAACACAAAATCATAGCAGTGTAGAGACGTACTCCCTCCATTCCAAAATAGGACCTAGGCGGGCTTGTTTGGCTAGTGTGTTTTAGTGATATGACGTGGTACAGTGCCGTCCAGTCTTCGCGTGTGGTAGCAGTATTGCGGGTACAGTAAGTTTTCTTGAAGAAGCGGAATTCAATGAAGTCATGATGGTTCCTTCGTCCGAACAACTTACAGTGGGAAAGGTTGGGCCTGTGATACGACCGGGGTAGACCAGGATAATTTTGTGCATGGCAGGTGGACCAGGATGGTCGACGTCCCACATGTCGGCGAATGAAAGTATTCTTTCCGATATAGAGGACGAGCAACGAGTATTCATTGTTTATTTTTGATGAAAGCTATTGTCTCCACTGTTACTCCTTGACTTTGTCAATGCCTCTCTCTCCTCCACATAAGCGGGGACTACTTGCTATGTATGCAGTGGGCAGCTAGCATCTTGAGGGGCCAGGGCATTGAGATCGGGCTCCAGAAGCGGTCCGGACTCCAGCATGGCCCACCTCACATTATCACCATATATTTCTTGGAGTCCGTGCGCGGCGGGCGGGCGATCTCTTCTCCCTCCCCCGTTTCTCTCTTCTCTGCCGACGCCCGCCGAGCGATTAGATTTCGGCTATCGATGGTTTATTCAATTACGGTCCCACATGTCAGTGAAATTGCAAGACAACGCGTGTCCCCTCTGGTGAGCGGCGTGCGAGCCGGACTGTCAGGGTTGCGACGCGTACGAGTCGTAAGTGTGCCGCCTTTTCCTTTAGAACTTGCGAAGCATAACATTTTCGTGCGATCGATCGATAGAAATCAGGAACAAAATGACGAGGGCGGTGCTTTCCCGCTCGTTAGGCGGGCTAGTTCGAGTGATATGACGTGCTACAGTGCCGTCCACTTGCTCCATTTTTATGTAAGCAAGAGTTTACACTCTTACGTAGGAGGAGTGCGAAACACGGCGGATCTGATTTTGATCGAGGGATAACTATTCCCTGCCAAATAATGGAGGATTGTTAGCGATTATAGCATGATAGTTAGGGCATCTCCAGTGCTGGCCCACAAATTTACACCGGCATCTGTCCGAGGACACTGATGGATGCCATCCGATGCTGCCCGCATACCTTTCGACAACTATATGAACTAACCGGACAAAATTCATGCAAACAAAGCAAATTTCAAATTAACCGGATGAAATTCATTACATTTCGAAAACTTTTCCTACAAACTGGACGAAATTCATTACATATTTCGCACAAACCATACTAAACCTACTGTAAACCTAATCTAAATGATCGCCGGCGCCCGACCACCATGTTCGGCCATGAACCGAAGAAAGCCGGCCATTGCCTTTGCCTCCTCCTCATCCGCCTCGATAACCTCCTCCTCCGGCCGGAGCACAAGGTTGTGAAGATTTCTGCCTCCTCGTCGCCGTCAAGGGGCTAACCGGTCGCCGATGTTTACCCCACCAAGCTTGGAGTCGACTGAGTGGAGTAGCGGTGGCCTTCCCGGGACTAGAGCGGTGGCAACCTACCATGTACTACTCTTCCTTGCTGCCAGCTACGCCCGCGCACGCGCGCCGGCTTCGTGGTCATGGCGGCGGAGGGCGGCCGGGGGGGGGGGTGCCGACGATCTCCTTCGTTTGCTCCTACGACAGTACGTCGAAGAGAGCTTTGGAGCGCGCCCGGAGCAGAGCCGCCGATGTCCCTCGTCTGCTCCTGCGACAGTACGTCCAAGAGAGCTTCGGAGCACCAGGAGGCCATGGTTGAAGTGGTGCCAACAGAAGGAAGGGACCGGAGGAGAATAAGTGTGGGTCTTTGGCTATGGCTGGGAGCTGGGGCTCAAGTTAATATAGCGGGCGAATGGCAATGAGCCGCGGCAGACGGATGGACAACTGGCGTCGGAGTAGGTTCGTCGGGCGTGAATGCGGACGCTGCTTCAGTGACTTAACTGCAGATGCATTTGGGTTACTGACATGTGGGCCCAACGGGCGTCTGACCCGCATGTCAGTGACACACCAATTGCACCTGCAGTTAAGTCTGGTGAATGCGGCATTGATATTCTGGAGAGATGGTGACCGTTTCAGGAGGGAAGCACGTGCTAGCGATGGAAGGGGTTTCGGTGTGCAGTGGCATTAAGATCGGTCGCTCACGATAGTACATACTCCCGTACCATACTACCATAGTACCCTCTCTAGCTTAGGCTGTTTTATAGAATGTCGTTGTGATGGATGATATACATGAGCAAGGTGGTCCGAGTATGACCGTTGGTGTTGAGCCAGGTGAATACATGCTCGGCGTTCGCGTCAGCCTCCATCAAACGTCTAAATAGTAATGTCAGGCACCGCCAGGGCGCGCAGGTGATGGGCTCGCTGTTTGCGTTGTGCCATGAGCAACACTTTGATTTAGAGGGCGATGTGCATGCATTAGCATGCTTTGACAACGTGAGCGTGAGTGTCTGACGCGAAGTATTTCATTTTAATTTGGCTTACGAGGGTGCGTTGCAGCGACGAGTCCGTGGTTTGATTCCCCACATACGCATAATTTTGGTTTTTACAGTATTTCTTTCTCCATTCACAGGTAGGCCCGCGTAGATAGATAAAGAACACGAGCTGATGAGGCGCATGTGGACTGCTTGACTGGTCAACCATACAAATACGGAGCTATACACTGAGCCAGCGACCGTATAATCACCATATCTCGTATACAATGATCAAAGTGAGCTATCAAGACAAGTTCGATGACCGCCAATGCATTTTACTCGGTAATAAATGACCAGGATTGAAGGGGAACCCTAATTTGCTTTGTCTTCTGTCCTTGAGCTCTTGACAAACCAATGCACTATACGGTTGTCCGGCCACTCCACCCCAGAGCTCTCACCAAGCGTCGTTCATGCCACCGCGCCGCACACTAACCGGTAAGGCAGCGATGGCAACCCACCGCGCCGAGTTCCCTGCCGCCCACGAACGCACACAAAATGGTAGGGAAGCGATGGCATCCCGCCGTGCCGAGTTCATCGCCGCTCGCGACCTCACAAGTATGTGGGAGGAATTTGAAGATGCCAAGGCCGAATGGGCGGTAGAGCAAGAGGCGGCCAAAGCCGCACAGAGGGAGCGGAAAATTCAGAAAGCACTCAAGAAAAGAGAGGCCCGCCGCCGCAAGAAAGAAAAGGACGCACGCGCTGCTGCGGAGAGGTCGGCGGAGATCCAAGCACGGTGGGGTGTCGCCGACAAAGCCGGGAAGGAGAACGACGGCGTCTGGCTAGCATGTGAGAAGTAGTAGTACTAGTAGTTAGTGTGTGTCTGTGTCTGAGTACGAGCATGTACCAGTACTACTAGTTACAACTGTAGTTTTTAGAGCAAATTACCAGTACATTAGCCTAGACTAAATGGAAAAATTCCTATCCTATGCATCAAATGGCATCTCTTTCTCCATAGGAATTGAGATGCATGTCATCTCACTTCATATGATTTTCATATTCTTATACTATGAACGAAAGGAGGCCTCTGTTGGAGTAAATACTGTAGCTAGCAGTACTACTGGTACAGTAGTTTTCTTCAAGAAGCGGAATTCAACGAAGTCATGATGGTTCCTTCGTCCGAGCAACTTCAAAGTGGGAAGTGGGCCTGTGATTTGACGGCTCGTTAGTCATTGTTATTGCGGCGCGACGACCTGGGTGAATCTCCCTTGGAGTTCTGCGTGCATGGCAAGTGGACCAGGATGGTCGACATCCCACATGTTGGCAAACGGAAGTATTCTTTCCGATATCGAGGAGCAAGGAAACCGCGTGGTATAGTATCACTGCTGATTGGTTCACAAAAAAAATAGTATCACTGCCGATTTATAATTATTTTTTATTTTTGATGAATGCTAGCGTTTCAACTCTTACGATGAAGGGTGCCAAACACGGCACGTGCTGGATGTCCCACATGTCAGTGAAAGGAGTGGGACATGACAGCGTGGTAGAGCCCAGCGTAAAAAACAGCGTGGTAGAGCGTCTCCACTTCTTCCACTTCTGGGTCGGAGACCACACGTAGTAGTACTTAGTGGTATGAACGATACAAAGTGCGACCTGGAGAGAAAGAAACGTCTAGTTGGAAGGTCTCAGGGCATACACGTAAACAAATATAAAATTTAATATGTGCCTCCACCTAATATAGTAGTAGTAGAGTACTTAGGCACGTACTCCATAACATCACCGTGCATTGCACGTACAACATTTAGTGGTAGTACGTAGTAAGAGACAAATGCCGCCCAAGAGTTCCCTTCTCGACCTACTTTTGGGTGTTTGGTAGAGTGTATGGAGGGTGCATGAGTCCACACTAGTTTAGCACAAATACACTAGAAGCATGCATGAAGAGAGCATGCATGAAGAGGGGTGTTGAGTTGAGCATGCATGAAGAGGGAACAACTATGCTGAGATGAGAATGCAACCAAACACACCTTGTATGCCACGCATGTTCATACCATTTGTGCCTTTCTACTTCACTTACTGCGCTACATTACTCAGGTTCGTACGTCCACTCCTGGGTACATGTCCGTCTCGTAGTTCCAGTGCCACGTGTTCTTCGTATAGATGAAACGATCGTTGCATAACACGTGCGCCTTGATGCTAGATGTCTCGCGTGTTGCCAAAAGGATGAACAAAGCTCACGTAAAAAAATAGAGTGGAAGAACATAGATTCCGGACGACTGAGAAGGAGCAAGGAACCTCGTGGTGGAGCGTCTGCACTCATAATATTTAATATTATTCAGTGATATAAAATTAACCAATCATCTCCACAGTGGACTGGAAGAGTATGAAACACGGCGCCCTAGTGTAGTTACATCATACTAGTACATGGCTAACCCACGCTATCACCATATTTCTTGGCTTCCGTGCGACACCTATCTCTAGTAATCCAGCAACCTGTATCGCTTCTCCCTCCTCGTTTCTATCAAAGTGCGGTGGGCTGGCATTTCTGCCGTCTATTGAGGTCGGTTAACTATCACATGTTAGCGACATGCCAAGAGCATTCTAAAAAAAATTCCTTTCACGTTTCGTTTTCAAAAAGAAAAAATCCTTTCACGTACGAATTTGCCTGTATGCTTTGAGCAACTTGCATGTCCTATACTACTCCTGTTTGATACTCTAACTTAGCTAGAGGTTAGACTAACTCATGACTAACCCTGAACTAACAGTAGCCAAAGAGGTGTTTGGGTGACAGGGTTAGATTGACAATAAATGCACTTCATTGAGAGAGAAAAGTGATTTTTCAGTGGTCCCAATGAGAACTATCTCCAGTTAGCACCTCTTGGGTGGGATAGTTTTTTTTGGTGGGTTCGGTGCAACTTGCTCCAATTTAAACCCTCATTCTTGGATACTTTAGGGCTATTTGAGCCCCAACTAGCTCAAACTAACTCTAACCCATGGATACAAACAGGGCCTATGGCCAGTCTCGACGCGGAGCAGTCGCGTGCACCGGGAAGCGGCGCTCTCTCGACCGTCGCGCCACTTCAAAGCCGTCGCCAGTGAGAGGTCGCCTCCGCTCTGGCCGGGCATTAATGCGGCACTGACGCTCTAGGGTGACGCTGACCGTTTCACGCGGGAAGCGCGTGCTGGCAAGGGAGTATAGGTTTTGAACCGTTTCAGGTGTAGTAGTAATGGTAGTTTGCAAAACTACTCAATTATTGCACTTAGTTTCCTAAGAAATTGTGGTAAAAAACGTTACTCCACAGCCTGCTTCCCTTCTCCTTCCTGCTCGTGATTTACGTGGCCATGTTAACGTGGTTGTGTCAAAAAAATGTCACTTCCTGCTCGTGATTTGTGTTATATAATTACAAGCAAGATTCTCGTGCATTGCACGGAACATCAATATGCATTTTTTAACAAAACACCTGTTGTGATTGACCCATGCAGGAGTAATCCCATGTGTAAAAACTAATGATATCTCGAGAATTTTATCGGAAAACTGGTATCTCGAGAATGTTATCGAAAAAATGAAAGATGAGAGATAAGGCGAGGAGGAGTGGAGCGTGATGGTGACTGGTGGTCGGAATGGGCGGAGGCATGGGGATGGACGGCGCCGGCAGGCGGCAGCGGCCACCATGCATGCTAGATTGTTCCAGAGACTTATTCCTTTTTAATTGCTGAGCAATGAGGTTGCGGGAGATAATGATGTGGAGAGAGGTGCGGGTATATTTTGTAAAATTATTATAGTTTGCTTTCTATCCGTCAGATATAGATCATACGGTCTGTATTACAAGATGGCAGGCACACCATCATCGCCAACTCGTTTTTTTATAAGGGTACAGATGATAAGTTTGCTGACTACTAAAGTAAAGTAGAATCTGTCCATGTTATGCAAGTAAATAAAGGTGATTGTTTATCATACGGGTAAGGTTGGATGAAGGGTGGTAGGAACAAATTCTCCGCCTAGAGCATGTGTGTGTGAGATGGAGTCTTAGTGTCTGTGTGTGGTGTGTGTGTGTGTGAGAGAGAGAGAGAGAGGAGAGAGAGAGGGAGATGGAGTCTTAGTTTGTGTGTGTGTGTGAGAGAGAGAGAGAGATGGAGTCTTAATGTGTGTGTGGGGGGGGTGCATGCGTGTGTGTGTGTGCTTGTGTGTGTGTGTGT
>NC_041387.1:240935651-240945682 GCF_002162155.2 Triticum dicoccoides | reverse complement strand
GAGAGAGAGATGGAGTCATAGTGTGTGTGTGGGGGGGGTGCGTGCGTGCATGCATGTGTGTGTGTGTGTGCGTGTGTGTGTGTCGCGGGGTCCTCTGTGGCGGATGTAATTTAAGTGTGCATGGCTTCATCATAGAGAGGTGATGTGTATGGAAGAGGCCACCAACGATGGGGTGCGAGAGAGAAAATGCCCTTCGGGAGGGAAGAGAAGGTGCATGCGCGTGAGAGGAGTCGACATCGAGAGAACGTGTTTGTTCGAGAGACACCAAGGAAGACTACTATATATCGATGGTGCATGTAGGCGGGAATTAAACAAAGGGATGGTCTTATTGGTTTCGGGGATATAGGGGAATAGTGAGAGGCGCGCAGGGGGGTGTGGCTAGAAGGAGATTTGTTAAGTGTGAGTGTGTGTTTTGCCCATCCAGGCGGAAGTTATGTGCACAAAAGAGGAGAACGATTCGATGTGGCGTTAGGATTGAGGGTCATTAACTATGTATGGAGACATAGAGACCTTGAACGTGCATGTGTGAGAGGTATACATGTATACGTGGGATGTGTGTGTGTGCGCGCGCGTGCATGATCGAGCTATAAGAAAGAAGACATAAGTCCTAAGATCAACGACATGGGAGAGACGGGTCGGTATAACAATATGCATGCATGTGAGAATGCAGGGAAGAAGGCCCGACAATTGAGCATGTGTTTTTGTCTTTAAGAGATAGTGGCGTGGGCTGGAGCATGCATCTATGGCGAGCAGAGGGGGTGAGGCGTAACGATTGTGCAAAAGAGATCAACCTATAAATGCATATGTATGGAGAGACATATATAGTGTGGGTGATAGGAAGCAAGACTCCATGCGAGAAAGAAATGTTGACGGAGAAACTACAGATAGATACAGAGATGGAGATGCTAGCTAGAGAGACATCCGTTAGTTTGGGTGTCGGAGATGACCGTCGGGTGGTTCAAAGGGTGAAGTTATATATGTGTGTGAGAGGGCACTTGACTGCATGTAGAGAGAAACATATGTAGTGTGCGTGATATGAATCAAGAGTGAGGGCGAGAAAGAAGGTTGATGGAGAAACAGATAAATAGAAAGATAAAGATGCTAGCTAGTGTGTTCTAGAGATAGGAGTCGAGTGGATCAGAAGGCTGGGTTATGTGTGTGGCTGTGAGAGAGATAGAGAGAGGGTCCATGTGAGTCACATACAAAAAGATATCAGAGAGAAATGAGATCCAGAGAGACGGAGTTTTATGTCTGCGAGAGAGAAAGTAATTTCACAACGAGAGTGATAGCTAGAGAGACATATGAGGGAACGCAAGATATCTCTAGGGAGAGAGGGTGTGTTTGAGCGACATACAAGAGAACAATGGAGAAATATGAGACCCTGGGAGACAAAGTTTGTGTTTGTGTGTGAGAAAGAGATATTGAAGAGGAAGAGTCGTAGGTTCTCATATCTAAGGAGCGAAAGACATCTCTGTATGAGGGGTGTGCGAGTGGCACACATGGGAATAGTTGAGAAAAATGAGACCCCGGGAGACAAAGTTTTGTGTTTGTGTGAGAGAAAGAGATTCCACATGGATAATCATAGATAGAGACACATAGCAGGGAGCGAGATATACCTAGAGAGAGATAGAGTGATGAAGGTCGAGGGAGAGAGTACCGTTAGTGTGTTAAGAAGATAAAAGATCATTGTCGACATATAGGTAGCACGAGAGATTCCTGAGAGACGACGAACGCGTATAGGTCAAGAGAGATAGTCCTATATAAGCATGAGTGATAGCTATATGAGACGAATATCTAGATTAAAGGGGTTTCAAATATTTAAACTGGAGATCACGACATCGATAATATCATAACGCAAATTGGTGTATCAAACATGCATATTCATTTGAATTTGGGCACACGTGTAATGTTATATAGTTTATCAATATTGGTGATCCATAGATTCTTCAATTACAAACAATGCATGGTTTATATGCAATTAATGTCTAAACGGGATTACACTATATGTTGCGTGTGTGAAACACATTATACATGTTTGAGAAGTTAAAATAACCCGCATGAAACACACATTAATTGGAGACAATTAGCGAGGAATGCATACATTGGATTTCAACATAAAGTGGTTTCAAATATTTGAAAATCCAAATTGATGGATACAACCTTATGAATCTGAGATCATGCCATTTGTAAACCATATTTATGTATAAATGGTGTTGTGCTTTTGAAAGTATATATAAAAAAATGATGTATATAGAATGTAATTCCAATTGAAAATGGATCCCGCCCGAAAACATAGTAGAATACAAACGGGATTCGAATTGAGTTGGCACGGTAAACGTGCACTGTGCAAAATTTGAACGAAGAGGGGAAAGTCGCAGTAACCGCGCGAAACCAAAATCTGCGAGATGGAAATCACTACTGCCTATCCCTGCCACGCAAAGCCTATCTGCTGGATTTCTATAGGTTTTGATAGGGGTAGGTTTGTAATTTCACCCAAACATGATGTAACCGCCTCTCACCCGGATTCATACACGGTGGGCGCCAAAACACAGTGTGCCCTCGGTCGAAATCGACTCCCTCCCTGATTCATATTCATACATGGTGGGCGCCAAAAACAAACTCTCGTCGGCAAATATTCGGTGTATGCGAGATTACAGTCCTATCCCCAACCGACTAATGTTGCTGTGATGTAGTAAAATTTGAAACGGGGGCTAAGTTTGTAAATTTCCTTGCATTTGAGACAAGCGCGCCCTGAATACATGGTTCCCCCCTTCCTCTCTACCTCCCTTTTCCCCATTCGTACTCCGTGGGCGCCAAAACACCCTCTCCACCCCACTCTCCTCCGTCTGCCGCCGTCCGCCACCCCATCCACCGCCGTCCTCCTCCACCATGCCGGAGCTGATACCCCGACGCCGCCGTCCATTACAAGAGATCGACCTCTCTCATCCATGCTTTCGGACCAGGATCCTTGCATCCCGTCCTCTCGCTTCATCCCCGCCGTCGTCCACCTTGCCGGCGTCTCATACACCGCGGCCCGCCGCCACCGTATACCCTCCTATATCTGCTTCCACGCCACCGACATCCATCGCTATTGTAGCACCATCAAATTCTCAGCAGATGCGTACACGGCGCCGCACCGGAGGCGGTACTCTTTCGTATCTTCTCAACTTATTTATCGCAGGAAGAAAATAGATCACCACTGCTTTACTCTGATTTCTGGTCTTGGTTGCGAAGTTGCCTTTGTCCGGTTTGCACCTTCAGATCCGCCATGGCACGCTCAACACTATACTCCCAATGCTTATGGTTTTCCCCTTTTATATTCCACACTAGTTAAATCACAGTAGACTAAATTTCAAAATTGGGTCAGTCGATTTTTTAGAGCTCGCCGGATTTCGCCGGTGCGATCCAAGGGGCTCGGGTGGTTGTGGGGCCTCGCCGAACAAAGAAAACTCGACGCGGGTGGGGGGTGGGGGTGGCAGAGGAACACAGGCGGTGGGGACGGTGGTCCGGCCGGCGGCCCATGCGGTGTTCTGTATGGGAAGAATCAGAGACGAGGAAGAAGAAGGGTTAGGAGACGTAGGATCTTCATCCAACCGCCTGAAATGGTCGAGAGACAGCTGGGAGTTGCATTCTTAATGCGCTCTGGTTCATCATGTGTGGGCACTGCACAACCAACATTTTATTATCCAAAATCTGCTTGCTCTTCTTTACCATGTTCGATAGTGCTGGCCTGTACGTGATCGATAGGCTTTCAATTACTAGCGGCAATACAACATCGTATTTTCAAGCCAGTTCCACTTTCCCGATTTGTATATCGTGGTTATGGTGTACCCCTGTTATGTACACTATGATCTTCCTAGTTGTTGTGTGCTCTTGTTATCATGGTTTGGCAATAAACTCTCTATACAGTATATTATGAACCTATCATCTACCAGCTATCCTTACTTCTGGAGCCTATTTTTTGTGTACTTGTGCCAGATTATATAAATGCACGCACGATATTACAACACACATGAGCTCTCTCATCAGAATCCAGTGATAGCACATAAGTGTTTACAGGGGCGCCCCTATATTAGAATATCATCTGCATTACAAAGAAAATCTCACAACTATTTATGTTTTCATGGTTCTCAGATATTATACGCAATTACAGTGAATATCAGAATCCGTGTATCAGAAGAATATTGTGGAACACTGCAATGACTTACAAAATTGGAACCAAGGCAATGAGTGCCATTCTGGAAGCAATGAAACTCATATGCTCCCCACCTATTGATTCTTGTTCAGAATATCATCCTAATGACTATTCTAACCTCGAGGAGTCAAAGGCAGATGGCCTGTCCTATTCACCCATCAAGGTGCCTGTTCTAATTTGGCAAGGTTTTATTGATTGCGTGTATCTTGCATATGTTGTCTTGCATTTCTTCTACTTTGTTGCACCACCATCTGCTCAGTTTACTCATCATATAACTCGAGATGCCATGCCCATCCATTATCAATACATATTCCATCTATCGTCATACCATGTTTTTCCACTCAAATGTTGTTCTTGGGCATCACACATCAAAAAGGAAGAGGGTGATTGCCAAACCTGAAGGAGCATCAGCAAAGTCCTTGAAAACGTGGTGGTGCCGGAGAAATCAGACAGCGCCCCACTTATATTGGCTATACAACCAGTGACACAAAACATAGGACCGACTCCAACAGACTGTACCCATACTTCACTGGCCACACCACTAGCCCCACCACACAAGACCTGCACTCCAGCAAAAGGTATACCGATTTCATTTGCCATAGCACCAGCCGTACCACAGAAAAATCCCACTCCAGCAAAAAGTACAGCAAGTCCACCGGCCGAAGACCTATCCCAACTGCAGAGATGGCCAATTCCTACAGATTGGAACCCCATTCCATTTATTCCCAGTTTAAAAGACAATGCTTTCAATGTTGTTAGGGACTACGTGCATATACTCCCATCATGGGAAGATTATAGTGAAGACAAACACCATTTTCACATCTTCCTGTCCAACTTACGAGTAAGTGCTATTATTCATGGTTATTATTTTCCTGTTTTCTGCCGATCGAACACATCAATGATTTACATTACATTGTTGTAACTAGGTGAGGGTCAATCTGGATAGTCATGACGAGCAAAGCTTACTTGTGCTTTTCAAGGAAGCATTGCAGCAGTATCGGTGTTACCTGAGGAAATCACACTTTGATGGCAAGTCTATAAATGAATTTCCGGTGAAGTCTCATGTGCTAAATTTAGAAGACATTAAATGGAAAAACCTTGTTATGCACTAGTCTCGTTCCCAGGATGAGGTACTGTCTATGAAATCACAGGACAATTTGAACTTCTACTTTTCCGCATGTGCCTTATGGATCGCTTTTGCAGGAAATCAGCTCGAAGAAGAATTCCGGTTTGAAAAGAACGACAGGATATCGCAAATATGCTGCCCGCTGCTTTGCTCTTGTTAGTACTTGTTGTCCTGTATCACTATACTTGCATACATACGTGGTTCATTATGTGACAGCAGTATGCATGATAGCTTGCTTATCAATTGTTCGCTCCAAATTATCTGATCTGTATGAATGGTGACATTAGTGTAGACTATATCCAATGCCAATGAATTTTTTTAGCTCTGCATTGTTCTTGTAAGTACATGCTGTCCTTTATCAGTGTACTTATATTGACAGGTAGTTGTTCATGTACCATCACTCTGCAGCTTATTTTCCTTTGCCCTCCATTTTCTACACATCAGATCTATATTTACTCTTACCATAAGGTTGGTACTGAAGAAGTTTAGTTGTGCATTGCTCGTGGCTGTGCCTTTTGCCTGTATC
Source organism: Triticum dicoccoides (assembly GCF_002162155.2). NCBI lineage: Eukaryota > Viridiplantae > Streptophyta > Magnoliopsida > Poales > Poaceae > Triticum > Triticum dicoccoides. The sequence goes on along the minus strand of NC_041387.1, from coordinate 240,939,835 downwards.
GCTGCACATACATTTATAGCTACTTGGTTATGTAGCATCACTCTTCATCTTATCTTAAATATTCTCCATTTTTTCGTATATTATCACATCTATATTTACTCTTAACAAAATGTAGAATAAAGGCAATGCTTATGAAGAAGATTTTGTGCTAAACTTCTTGAATTGCCCCCCCCCATCAGCATGGACAAGGGCTTTATAGAGCATGTCTTCACTAGTAATGTAAGTTTGTCCTTCTCAAGCCTTCAAACTTTGTTGTGTATATTTAGTTAGGCATGACTGCAACCACTGTTTATTTTTGATGTTTGCATCAAATTGCATGTTTAAAGTTTATTATGTAGTTCATAAACAAAAGTTTGTCCTTCTCAATTTAAGTTTTCAGTTGTACAACCAAGTTCCTTCTTCATACCATGTAAATTAAACTATACAGAGCAAGTGATCTTCTTTTGCACTGCATGTATGCTTCTGTTCTTCATCCATAATCCAGTGGTGTGGTGAACCTACCCACTACAGCACAATGTCATATTCTGCAATGTCTTAACTATGAACAATGTCATATCATTCTACTATTATTTATACCATCTCTTTATTTGCCAATCTGAAATGGGATAAATTGACAGCACACTAACCATTGATACTTATGATTTCTTGATCTGTAATCCAGTGGTGTCGTGAAGCTGGCAACTCCTTCACAATGTCATTTCCTGCCATGTCTAGACCTGAACAATACCATATTGTGTTAATGCAATTTTAAACTGTGTCACTTTATTCGTCAGTAAGAAATGTGATGAATTGTCAGCACTGATACTTTTATGTGCAAAACCTATCATCTGTCTGCTTGTTTATCTTTCAGAGTGAGGAAGATATAAGTGTTGAACAAGCGCAGTCTCATCATCTTGCTAACCTGCTTGCACTGCAGCTCCCCAGCAGGGCTAACCTTTCTTGAACTCTATTGAAGTGCTGTCGGTTTTGTATATTATTTTGTCGGTGTGTTTATTTGCACTGGTGGCGATCTTCGATGCCCACTGTATGTAATCTGCTGTCTGCTTGTGCTTTATTATCATAGTGGCGAATTTTGATGCCCAGTGGATGTAATATGTCGTAATTTCTTTATTGTATAGTCTAGGTTTTTTCTTATTCACGATGCCGCAGTTATTTTACTGTATATATATATCCTGTCTTCGCAGTAAACCGGCCAAACCGTAAAATTACGATACATAATCGGGCCATCATGCAATCACGATGTATGACCCACATCATGGGCCCCGTCAAACTGGCCCACTAGTAGATTCGGTCCTTTAATAGGCCGAGTAACCCCCGACCCTCTTTTCGCAAGAAAACTCAATGGGCTTTTAGGAGGCTGAGAAGTAGGCTGGGCCTGAAACGTGCCGAATAGCTCACGGGCCGGCGGCAGCCCGAAATGGACCCCGGCCCATGATTGTGCGAATCAATTCACGGGCTTTTAACAGGCCAAAGTTGTCTCGGTTCTTGTTTGGCCCAATCAGATATCGGCTGCGAGCAGGCCGGATGCAAACCGGGCTGTAGTTAGGCCCAACTATATGATGGGCTTTTAACAGGCCAAAATTAATATAGGGCCGAAATGTTAAATGGGCCCTTAACAGGCCAAAACTAATATCAGGCCAAATTACTAAATGGGCCTTTAGCAAGTGGGCCCAAAAGCATAGCGTCCAGTCAATGGGCCGAATCTGATATGGGCCATAATTGAGCCCAAAGCCTCTTAAAGGGCCAGACCTGATTTGGGCTGTGATTTGGCCCAGAAAGTGGGAGGCTTTTAACGGGTCGGATCTTATATGGTCCATTATTAGGCCCGAAACGTGGCAGTCCATTAATGGACCGGATCAATTATGGGCCGGCATTAGGCCCAAAACATGGCAGCCAGTTAATGGGCCGGCCTACTAGGGTCCTCAAAATCTTGTGGGCCTACAGCTGGGCCGGCCCATTAATGTCGGCAAAATCTCGTGGGCCTTTAGCTGGGCCGGCCCATTATGATCCGCAGGAATTTTGTGGGCCTTTACCTGGGCCGGCCCATTATGGAACACAAAAATCTTATGGGCCTTTACCTAGGCCGGCCTATTATGGCCCGCGAAATCTTGTGGGCCTTTAGCTGGGCCAGCCCATTATAGTCCGCAAAATCTCATGGGCCTTTAACTAGGCCGGCCCATTATGGGCTGCAAAATCTTGTGGGCCTTTAGTTGGGCCGGCCCATTTAAACTTGATTGGCCATGCCACATGTCGACATATCATAGGCGCCTTTTGTCCAATGAGTGGATGACATCTGTCCCAACGATGAGCCGACACGTGTTTCCTCCAGCCAATGATGATTTTACACGTGGAAAATCCCCATTAGTCGGGGCTGTTAACGGGTTATCGGATCCAAAACCCGACCCGATAGCTTAACGGCATTCCGTTGTGGTGGATGCCACGTGTCGGTCACCCTTGACAAAAGCACTTCTGTGACGTGCGATTTATCGTCATGGAAGTGGACACTTCCATGATGATAATTTTGGTAATGTCATGAAACACTTCTACAACAGCACATGTATGACTATCTTGATTCTGTCATAAATTTGTCATGGATGTACATGCATGAGAAAAAATGCGACCTACTGTGACAAACACGTATCATCACGGAAGTGTATTTTTTTGTAGTGGTACTGTGCATCCTCCAGATGGTTAGGCATCATGTTCTGAGCATCCAAGAGTCATTGTGGATCGCCGGTGAACATAGTCTGTGAAGATTTGGAAGTCTAACTTGAAGACTTACCAGAGTGAGTGGGTGAGGACTGGGTGTCCTTAGCTCAAGGGAATAAGGTGAAGACATGGTCTTCTGAGTTCAATCTCAGCCTCCCTAACCAGAGATACAGTTGTAACATCAACTGTAACTGGTCTACCAAATCCTTGTCTTCGCCAAGCTAGTAGTTCTATACCCCACCTCCTTTACATTTCAGTTTCTCTTCGTCAAGTCATTGCTTGCTTGCTCGATCTATTTGACTTCACTGTGCAAAGACTTTTACCTGTTTGGCTTCATAGTATCTTCCATTCTGATATGTTCTACCTAGCTACCATTTGTCTTCGTGCTTTCTCTATATTGCTTACTTGACTATGGTATATCTAGAGTAGTTTATCACTTCATATCATATAGGTTCAGTATGATTGTTTGTCTTCACAGACCACGTGTTTTGAAGACTTTCGTAAAAATCGCCTATTCACCCCCCTCTAGTCGATAACTAGCACTTTCAGTCGGTATCAGAGAAAGGTGGTCCCTTGTTCTGTGTGATTCTATTTAATCACCTAGAGTTTTAGCTATGTTGACTGTAGGGATAATCAAGGTCTCCGTTGGGTGCCCAGTATTTGATGGCACTAATTACCCCTACTAGAAGAATAAGATGCGTATGCATCTTGAAGCCATTGAAATCGACCTCTGGTATGTCGTTAGGACAGGCGTTCCCAAGGTCGGCGAAGGTATCACCACTGCTAATGTTAAGAGGTTCATGCAATTGGACTCGACTGCCAAGAACATCATCTGTGGTCATCTGACCAAAGGACAATATGGCCGTGTGAGTGCTCTGGAAACTGCGATGCTAGTCTTGGACTGGCGTCCAAGGTCAACGAAGGCGTCTCAACTCAGAGAGACTCTAGGATTGATATTCTTCGCAATCTCTTCAACCACTTCAAGAGAAACGACAATGAGAATGTACAGCTCACATTTGATCGCCTCATATATATCACCAATGAGCTTCGCGCACTTGGCGCCACTGAGATACCAAGCATGAAATTGTGAAGAAGCTACTGAGATCACTTGACATCTTATTTGACACTTTGGCCCTAGTGACTCAAGAATGCCCTAACTTCAAAAATCTTGATCCGTCTGACATACTTGAGAGGCTCAAAACACATGAGTTCCAGCTATCTGAGAAGATATATATATATATATATATATATATATATATATATATATATATATATATATGTATATGTATATATATATAGGACAACACTATTCTAATCTTGGGATTAGAATAGCTATTTGGATCACGGTGGCCCTATATACGGCTTTGTCGGGCCCTCCCGAACTCCCGAAAACACAAAAAAGACATAACCCGATCGGCCATTCCCACCCCACCCTCCTCCCGCACCTCATCGCCTCTTTCCGGATCCCCCGACCA
>NC_041387.1:240927931-240935425 GCF_002162155.2 Triticum dicoccoides | reverse complement strand
ACCGGAGCCGCCGCCCCCACTCATGAGATCTACCACCGGCGGCCTAGACCCTGCTCCACCTCTTCCCGTCGACGCTCGTCTGCGAGCTCCCGTCTCCATTGAGGTAGGGTCGTCCCCATGCGCCCTGATGTAGGCCGCGCAGTTCCTCAACGCCCACGCGGCTCTCGCTCGCCGCCTTGTCTCCCCTTCCTTCCTCTGCCCGACCGCCAATCATCAATAGTCTCGCTCCATCGCAACCTCCAGTAGCCACACCGATTTTGTGCTCCATGTGCAGGTCTGCCTTCTGCCCATATGTGTGGCTGCATCAAGCTACAACGAATACTGTTCCTCAGCTCTCTCCTGAACTGCAGACTCATCAGTGTGTGAACCATCGAGGAATTTATCCTGGGAGGCATTCCGTGCCTTTCTTCATTTTGCCTTGATTTTTGTGTGTCCACACTCTATAGAATGTTTCTAGTCTCTTTTTCAATTGAAGTAAAATATTTTTGTTTTAGACAAAATGCATGTACTAGTATACTCAGAACTTCAGAGATGCCCATTTTGTTTCGGCACCCTGCTGGTATGCCATTCAACTTCGCCACCTCGAGCACCCTGTCGGGCCGCCGTTCAACTATACCAACTGGTGTCGTTCAACTATACCAACTGGTGTCGTTCAACTAAATCACCTAACGCCGCTCATCTCTATTTTTTCTTCCCAGCCAACAACGAAAACGGCGGCAATCGAGCCATCTCCTCGAGATGCTCCGCGTGCAGCCGCCGGCTTATCGCACGCCATCGACCCCTTCCAACCCCGCGTGTGCCTTCTTCCTCCTGTGCATGATGGACTTCCCCCCGCACAGCCTGTGACCTTCTTACTCCTGTGCGGCTGCTAGCCAGCACTTGCGTTCTCGCCTACCCATTGTTCACTTTCGCTTCAGCCCATGTGGGACTGTTGCTTGAGAGCCTTGTGGTGCTGCTGCAATTGCTTACCTCTGCTACTATCCTTCTTCCATCTGATGTCACTGACGCTGCTCTTATTCAACATCACGTGGTTGTACATGGCACATGGCAGGTCGAGTAGATTTCTCATGGTCATTCGAATAAAAAATGACAGCCACATCACGGTGGCCGGCAGCTAGAATGCATGGTCAAAACTAAAGTCCGAGTGTTGCTAGCTAAGTGCATTAAGAGTAAGACATTTACACTTCTCTTCAGGAAGGCATTTATAAGTATGGCCGTGGTTTTCCTTTTTCTTCAGGAAGACATTTGCTTTGAAAAGGAACTGCATCTCGTTAGTACACTTATATTCCTCTTCAGTAAAAAAAGATGAAGTGCACTTAATAAGGAAGGCCTGGGATGCATCCATGTGGAATTGTATGAAAGAAGGAAGGAACAGTCTGGGTAGATGAGCAGTTCAAGTTGAACTCTCCCCTACACACACTTTGATTTTTATTTACAAGTATTCAATTTTTAGATGTTCTATAGTCTGTGAACAAAATCTAATCTTGTTTCATCCACTGATCCTGTTTACAGTCCTTGATCAACAATCATGGTTTAATTTTTACTATTTCTGCATTACACAAAAAATGAAGGTACCATCCTAGCCATGGTGAAATCTTCCCCATCCATGATGAACAGCGGCAAGCTCGATTTACTACTCTCGCAGGTTTGCAATCGTCCAATGGAAAAGTTTTCATTCCAAGTTTCCATTCACATGACATCATTTTCATTGACATTGTGGTAGGGAAAATTAGTATGTTTTCATCGAAAATCCCGATAACTTAGGCGCTACTGTGGACATGAGTATCCTATTCGTAGACATGATATTTAATATTTACTTTGATAAAAATTCCAATTTTAAGAGAAAAAAGATACCCTGCTTATTTACTTAACTATTACATTGAGATACTGAACCACTTGATCCACAAACAGAATGAAAATTGCATGGTATCCTCAACGCTCATGCCTGACCCTAACTGTTGTGCCCAAAGACCGCCTAGACATTGCAGTCGCCCCTGCCCATGCGGCACTACCGTAACCTGCACCCTGCAAAAAAATTGCAAGTTCAGAATCAAATAAACAAGAAGTTCAAAAAGAACAGAGGTACCGCCTTCACTCATGTGCTTGCAAAATAGCTTGGTTGTAGCTCGCATGTTGTTTGCCAATGATCAATAAACATGTTTTGCCAGCAATATTTAGTTTCTTCTGTAGCTCATAAACAATTGCCAAATGCTCATAACTATATAATCATAAGTTGATAGTTAGCCGACAGGGACAACCATGCTGATGGCGATCGAAGAAGGATGCGGAAATATTATTATTGCGATTGAAGGCCAAGTTTTATGCATGATGTGGCAGGATCTCAGGGATTGTTCTGAGGCGGTCGATGGCTTTCCAGACATGTGTTCATACTCACAAGTTTGCAGGGGTTCAAAGATCACTTATACAAGCAGGAATGCCAATTTGGTCACATATCTGTGTGCGAAAAAGAGGCACTGAAACTAGATGTACTTGCTATTTCTTTATTTGTAACCCCTACCTACCTGATTGAAATGTGTTAGAGCAGTTTGGAGTGTATTTATTTGCAAAGAAAATAATACGGCACCTGCACCGGAGTAGCAGGACGACGCGCCCTCCCAGTGACGGCGCAGCAGCGCATTTGCCGTCTATGCACATGTGTGTGGAGTGCACTTGAGGGAGCACTCCCCTGTTGCTATTCTGCACCTACACCTCCCCATGCGGATACCTTTCTCTTCTCTCCTTTTTGTTGTGAGTTTGTAAATTGAAGATCAGTCATAATAGCGGAAGAAAAAGTTTTAGAGAGTTTTTTGCAAAAAATCAGAGATGCTGTTCAAATTGTGATGGACTTTTCATACATGTTTATGCTAGTTCATGCTCGTTTGTACTCTTTTTTTTCTTACTCTATTTCAGATTTATGTTTGAAAAAGTATGTGCACGTTGACAGAGACAATCTATACACCAACCGCCGAAGTTTGGAATTCTACTCACAACACACCTTAAAAAACTTACATATTGAAAGAAGGGGAAAACAACATGTGAGCATCAGCGTGTGGGTGTTGTTCTATTATGTGTGTGTGTGTGTGTGTGTGTGTAACTTTGCACAAAAATAAACTCTAGAAGTTCACAAAACCCCCAAAAGCCTATAAGTTAAAAGACAAAACAGTAGACAACTTTTTCGGTCTCTGAAACTAGACCAAGAAATTCCAATTTAAGATACATAGAAGGTCAATGTTTATAAAAAAATCAGGAATTTTTGTATCTAAAAAGAAAAACAATAAGTTCAAATTAACATAATACATGACTTCGATGCTTATTTTTTATAAAAAGAACATTGTTTTTTGGTTTCAAAAAATGGAAAAAAAGTATCTCAAATCAAGCAAGAAGTCCAAATTATAAAAAAATAAAGTTTGATATTTATAAAAAACACAGATTTTCTTCATTACTAAAGAATAAAATTAAAGAAGTTCAAATGAAAATAAAACGAGTAGTTTGATGTTTACGTAAACTCAATCCATTTCTAGGAAAAATAAAAGTATGAGGTTTAATTTAAAAAAGTGTTTGATGCTTATTTAAATACATATTTTTTTCTAAGAATAAGACTAAGCAGTTCAATCTAAAATAACATAGAAGTTCGAAGTATATAAAAAATTCAGATTTGTTACAAGAAGTTCACGTGCACCTCCGTGCACGGTTCAGACCTTATATTGCGGGACGTCCGACCTCCAAATACATGTTTTAAAAATGCCAAAAAATGACATCTGACCTTCAATTCCGTGTAATTCGACGCACACAAAAAATGTGACATAAGTTGATAGTGAAAACAACGAGAAGTTCAAGTATTGCAAAGAATGCATTTCAGGTGAGAATAAAAGTATAGAAAAATAAAAGCTTAAAAAGTTTGTCGACAGAAGTTCAAGTGCTCTGTCAGAAAAGTTCAAAAATTCTCGCGAAAGCGGTTCACCTTGTATTTCCATGTTCGGTTTTTTCTGTATAAAAATCAAATACAATTCTTTACTCAAAAATATAAAAAAGTGAAGTTCATATTGAAATAACAGAGAAGTTCGGAGTTTATTAAAACCTAGGATTTACCTGTTCAAAAAATAAAAAACACAACACCATTTTTTGCACTTCTAAAAACAACTCATAAACAAAAAAAATATGTTGCTAGAAGTTCAAGTGCTCGACAAGGAAAAGTTCAAAAAAATGCTTGTAAGAGCGGTTCACCGTGTATTTAGATGTCCAAAATACATTAAAAATATGTTGTGTTTGTGTTTTAAAATAATTTTCTCAAACCAGAGAGAAGTTCAAAGTGATAACAACCAGAAGTTCACGTACTACATGGTGTGTATTTCATATAAGAAAAATACAATAAAGTGAAACAGAGTAAATTTCGAACAGACATGCCCTAGAAGTTCAACTACTTCATGCAGTGCAAAGAATAGCACATCAAAAATTAGAGTGATGTTCAAACAGACATGCCCTAGAAGTTCAACTACTTCATGCAATGCATTTCCATTCACGATGAAGGCAGATATCATTATCTCATCATTTTCTAATTTACTTCAAAACGACAGGAATATCATTTGTGTAAGTTCAAGTCCTCAGTCGGAGAAAGTTAAAAAATATTGTGAGAGAGGTTTGTACAAAAAGAATATTATTTGTGTAACACTAACGAAAATGGATGGGAAAATTACAAAGAAAAATACGCGAAGTCCAACATGAAAACAGCAGGAAGTTCAACTACTACACCCAATGAATTTCACAAGAAAAACTTTTAAAACCGTCGCGAGTATGAAAAGATGATCAACACGGAAAAGTTATGTGTTTATAGCAACTTTCCATTGGTGTATCACTTGCTTAATTCCGGTGAGTGTTCTGGTGAGTGAATGAAGAGCTACGAGCCAAAAAAGCACGTGAAAAACAGAGTGAAGTTCAAGCAGAACTATCACAGAAGTTCAAGTACTTCACGCGATGCACTTTCGACGAATCTGTTTCGCGATAAATGCAAAACGAGTGATCTCGCCGTTTTTGAAATTACTTGAAAATGGCTGGGATTCAGAGAAACCATCAACATGAAAAAGTTTCACATTTTTCGTAGCTTTTCAACAGTATATTATTTGCCCCGTTCCGATGAAGTTTGTAGAAATTACGGTGAAAATACTTTTTTAGCCATTTTCAAAATCAACGTAAAATCGTAATAAATTTGGAGAAACAATATATACCAAAAAGTTTCGCATTTGTTCAGGCTTTCCAACGCCATATCATTTGGTCAATTCGGACGTATGATTAAAAAAATAGATCGAAAATACAAACTTGGTAGAACTTGTACCGTTTTCTAAATTACTCTTAAACCATTCAAAATTAGAAATAACTTTCAACATGAGAAAAAAGTGCATCTTCATAAGCTTTCCACTGCGAAAATACGAACTCGGTTGTTCGGTTTGCGAAATTTTACGATTTTCCACATTACTGTTTAACCATAGGTAATTAGGAAAAACTTTCAGCATGTGGAAGGAGCGAGTTTACAGCAGCTTTCCAACTCCATATTATTTGCCTCATTCCGATAAACGGTTTAGAAATGCGATCGAAAATATGATTCACGTTTTTCGTATGAAGAAAAAACGGTTTTCAAAACTGCTATTAAACCACTTACATTTTGCCAAAATTTTAAGTTGGGTCATGATACTAGTGTCCATAGCTTTCCAACGGTATATCGCAAGCCCCATTTGGGCAATGTTGACAGAAGTTCTACCCAGCACCAGGGGAAGTTCAGGTCAAACAACTCAGGCAGTAAAATTGCAAAAAACGCAATTTCATCACGACCCGAGAGCAAAGTCCGCCAGTGAGCGAGATTTCTATTTAAAACTGGTATTTAGTTGCTAAAAAATGTTTCTAGATTACACTAACATCATATAGAACACTACTAACCAAAATAATTCGCGGGGGAAGCCACGGTTGCAAAGATAGCCCGAAGGTCGGGTTCGTACAGAGGGAAGTTCAGGCGTGTGTACAAATAAAAATACATCACAGAAGTTCAACATGAAAATAGCATGAAGTTCAACTACTAAGCTTTATGAATTTCAAATGAAAAACTTTTGAAATCGTTGCGAGTATGAAAAAATGATCAACACGGGAAAGTTGCGTGTTTTACAGCAGCTTTCCATTGGTATATCACTTGCTCAATTCCGGTGAGTGAATGGAGAGCTAGGAGCAGTGGATAGAGATATACGAGAAAAAAAAAGCACGTGAAAAACAGAGTGAAGTTCAAGTACACGTGCCGAGAAGTTCAGGTTCTTCACGCAGTGCATTCTCGAAGAATCAGTTTCGCGATCAAGGCAGAACGAATGATATCGCCATTTTTGCAATTACTCGAAAACGGCTAGGAATCAGAGAAAACCATCAACATGAAAAAGTTTCGCATTTTCCTTAGCTTTTCAGTGGTATATTATTTGCCCCATTCCAATAAAGTATGTACAAATTATGCCAAAAATACATTTTTATTCATTTTCCAATTTGACTTAAAACTGTAAAGAATTAGGAGAAATAATATATACAAAAAAGTTTCACATTACTCAAGCTTTCCAACGCCGTATCATCTGTTGCATTCGGACGTACGGTTAAAAAATTACCTCGAAAATACAAACTCAGTGGAACTTGTACCGTTTTCTGAATTACTTTTAAACCATTCCAAATTAGAAAAAACTTTTAAGATGAAAAAGTAACGCATTTTCACAAGCTTTCCAATGCCATATCATTTGCCTCAAATGGATTAGCCGTTTAGAAATTACATTGAAAATACCAACTCGGCTGTTCGGTTTGCGAAATTTTACAATTTTCAAAATTACTCTTTATCCATAGGGAATTAGAGAAAACTTTCAACATGTCGAAGGAGCGGTTTTGCAGCAGCTTTCTAACACTATATTATTTACCTCATTCCGATAAATGGTTTAGAAATGCGATCGAAAATACGATTCACGTTTTTTGTATGAAGAAAAAACGGTTTTCAAAACTGCTCTTAAACCACTTACATTTTGCCAAAAATTTAACTTGGATCATGATATTGATGTCCATATCTTTCGAACGGTATATCGCAAGCCCCATTTGGACACTTTTTAGCTGAAGTTCAACCTAGTACTCGGGGAAGGTCAGACGCGTTACTCAGAAAGTTCATGTTGTGATTAGAATATTATTCTGATCCCGTGATCACAATAGTGTTTATGTATGTATGTATATATATATATATATATATATATATATATATATATATATATATATATATATATATATAGGTCAAATGTTTCCTACAAGCAGTGGTAGTTACCACCACTTCTATTTTGTATGTTGTATGCAGTATCTGTCAAAATCGAAAGTATGTACGTGTAGTATGTAGTATATAACAATGATTAGGTAGTATATATACTAATTTTTAGGTAGTATATACCATGTTTTGAGTATGCTGTTTTTTACGTACAAATATGTACGTATTTCACAAAT
>NC_041387.1:240921839-240927503 GCF_002162155.2 Triticum dicoccoides | reverse complement strand
CTATGGCCGATCCTGTGCTTTGAAGGAAAAGGTTGTTTCCTCATCTGAAGAAGAATCTGAAGCAGTTCTGGTGATCCTGAAGAAATTGGCAAAGAACTAGCAATGCTTAGAAAGTTCTAAAAGTTCTCCAAGAAGAATCGCTTCGGAAAGTCTTCAAGATCCATCTCAAGAAATGATGAGGGTTCCTCTCATGACTACAAGAAGAGAACATGCCACAAATACAAGTAGCCAGGAAACTACATATCTAAATGTCCTTAGTGGGATAAGGAAGACAAGTAAAAGAAGAAGAGCAAGGAATATGATTCTGATGACAAGAAGAAGATGAAATCCTCAAAGTCTTCTTCAAAATCTTCATCAAAGTCTTTGTCTTACAAGAAGAGCTCATCTGGCAAGGCTCGTGCATTCATTGGCAAGGAGATGGATTCAGAGGAGGAGTCTGCTTCTGAGGATGCAGAGGTGAAGTCTGAGGAGGAGTCTGATTTAGGCGTGGCAAGCCTGGCTCTAGCTTCGACTTTCGTCACCAAATCCATCTTCAACACTAAAGACAATGGTCACGTTGCCGATGCTGAAGCCGATGAGGAGGACGACTCTGCTCTGACCTACTGCTTCATGGAACGAGGTGCCAATGTAAACTCATGTGATGCTTACTTTCAAACCTCTAGTGAAGATGTCTCTGAGTGTGAATCCAAACCCAACTATATAAGACACTTGCTAAAATTGCAATTGAACAACAAACTGCTATGGAACACATTCAGAAGTTGCTAGACAAAAGCGATGACATGTTGGACAAGGAAATGAATCGAAATCAGTCCTTAATCGAAGACATAAAAAATCTTCGTGTTAAGCGAGGAACTTGAAAGTCGTCATGAAACTCTCTCAGCCACTCATCAAAAGCTTTCCTACGACTATGTTCAAAGGAAGCAAGATCTAGAGAAACTGACAGCGTCTCATGAAGATCTTCAAAAGGTGAATGATTCACTACTCGCTCAATAGATCAGCTCTGCTCAGGCATACTTTGTGCCACCATGTCTAAAATTCCTTGAGCATGATAATGCTTTCTCTATTGCCTCTGTTGTTGCAATATCTTCAACTGTTGGTGTGGTAACTAACCCCTCTTCTAAGGATACCACCACTATTGCCGATGAAAATATTAGGTTGAAGACATTGCTTGAAACAGGCATGTACAAAAGCCTCAAAGGGCATTAGACGCTATGCGATGTCCTCAAGAAACAGATTCTGAACCGAAACCGTAGCAAAGAGGGTGTTGGTTTTGAGGGGAAAATGAATGTTGATGGTTCTTACTGGAAGCCTGAGAAGTACCCCAAAACCACATGGGTTGCTGCAAAGGATCCTTTAGTGGACCCATCCAGCTTATCTGGCTTCACTTGTGCTAACCCCATTATCATTGATGAATCCTTTGACGCCAATTATAAGCTGTTTAAGAATCAGAATGGTGAAGTGTTTGCCATGTTTATTGGTACTAACTACAGGAATGGGCCACCTTTGAAGAAGATCTGGGTGCTCAAGAGTTGTCTTTAGAAACTTCCTGTGAATGTCATCATGACACCACCAGGGAAGAAGACAAACCCCAAACCAAAGGCTTCACGTTGCCCAAAGGCTTCATACAGACAGAGGACCTCACAAGGTCACCCTAATGCCAATGTTTTGCAGGGAAACTATCATCAGGCTCATGAATATGAGCATGTTTCTTCTAGCCGCTATGTTCACAAATCAAAGAACTTTTCTGCATATTCTTATGAGTATTATTCACCTCCTACAAAACTATTTGCTAAGGCTCCAAAGCCAAAGTTCTCAGATGTTGCACTTAGACTCATTACTTCTAAGCCACCCCTTAAGATGTGGGTGGTTAAGAAGAATTAACTTATGTTGTAGGGAAAGGTCTCCAGCCGAAATCATAGACTTGGAGAAATCATAGACTTCTGAAGACAATGTTGGGGACCTAAAACATCTTTTGGGATGCAAGATAAAGGGCTAGAATGATCTTACGATATATTTTGTCCCAGGGTTTCTTGACGGGCATCCTATCTTACCAAGCAAGAATCTTAACTTTGATAGTATGCTTGTTCGTTATATGTTTGTGCTTCACAATACTCTTGGTGAAGCCTATCCTGCTAACTGCACTGTAGGGTACGACTACGAAAGCTACTGAATGGATTATGGGCAGTGGTTGTACTAACCACATGACTGGTGATCGAAGTCTTCACATGGATTCAACCCTACGTCCATCTACTAAAAGCCACATCACATTCGCTGACACTTGTAAAAGCAAGGTATTGGGCTTAGGTAGAGTTGCTATCTCAAAGGATCAACACATGGATAAAGTGATGCTCGTTGAATCCCTTGGATACTTTGTGATGTGAACATGATTATGATATTTGGGAAATATCGTTGCCTTGTGCTTATGGAATCTGAAAAATCTCTAGTCTTCGAAGGTTATCGAAGAGGTGATCTGTATATGGTAGATTTCTTCGTGGGGCCACAGCTTGCCGTATGTCAGAGTGTTGGCTTTGGCATCGAAGGCCGGGACATGCGGGCATGAGGAACTTGCACACTCTCATGAAGAATAAGCACATCATTGGCATCATGGGCGTCAAGTTCAAGAAAGATCATCTATGTGGTGCTTGTGAAGCCAGGAAGATGACCAGGGCCAAACATCACTCGAAGACAATCATGACTACATCACGCCCCTTCGAGCTGCTTCACATGGACATATTTGTCCCTACTGACTACTCATCCCTTACTAGCACTGCACATCTCTATGGCTTCGTTATTGTTGATGATTACTCGAGATATACCTGGGTGCACATAATTCTCTGTAAGACTGAAGTGCAGGATGTCTTCAGACACTTCGCCAATTGTGCCATGACCAATTATGGCATCAAGATCAAGCATCAGGAGTGACAATGGCACAGAATTCAAGAACACTGGCCTCGACACTTATCTTGATATATTGGGCATCACACATGAGCTCTCTGCTCCATACACACCTCAGCAGAATGGCGACGAGAGTGCAAGAAAAGAACCCTCATTCAGATGGCATGTACGATGCTTGATGAGTACAAGACTCCAAGGAAGTTTTGGCCTGAAGCCATTGATACTGCTTGCCACATCATCAACAGAGTTTATCTTCATAAGTTCTTCAAGAAGACATCCTATGAACTCCTGACTGGTAAGAAGCCAAACCTTAGTTATTTCAAAGTCTTTGGTGCTAGGTGTTGGATCAAGGATCCACATCACACTTTAGAATTTGCACCAAAAGCACATGAAGGTTTTATGGTTGGTTACGGAAAGGATTCATACACCTATAGAGTCTTCAACCTCTTTCACTATAAAGTGGTTGAAACTGTAGATGTGTGGTTCAATGAGACTAACGGCTTGCAAAGAGAGCACCTACCAAATGTGCTAGATGAAGTTACACCAAGTGAATCTATCAAGCTAATGGGTACTGGAGAAAGCATACCCACCAAGGAACAGCCTGAGGAGGAAATTATCATTTCAGCACCTAATCAACATGAAGACAATGCTCAGTCTGAAGCCAATGCTGAAGATGAACACAACAATTAGCAAGGGCAAAATCTTCGCCCTGTTCATCCTCGGGATGCAAATGAAGTCCAGATTGAGAAGATCATCGATAGTATCAATGCACCTGGTCCCCTCACTCGATCAAGAGCTACGTAACTAGAAATATTCTGTGGTCACTTTGCATTTGTCTCTATATCTGAACCCAAGAAAGTTGATGAAGCCTTCATGGAACCTGAATGGATTCAAGCTATGCAAGAAGAGCATCAACAGTTTGAGCTGAATAATGTTTGGGTGCTAGTCAAACGTCCTAATCCTCGCAGGCACAATATTATTGGCACCAAATGGATCTATGGCAACAAGCAAGATAAACATGGTCAAGTCGTCAAAAACAAAGCTCGTCTCGTTGCTCAAGGTTACACACATGTGACGCCCCCGATTAAATCGTACAGCAATCATGCACGCAAACGTGTACGATAAAAATCAGGGACTCACGGGAAGATATCACAACACAACTCTAAAAGTAAAATAAGTCATACAAGCATCATATTACAAGCCAGGGGCCTCGAGGGCTCGAATACAAGTGCTCGAACATAAACAAGTCAGCGGAAGAAACAATATCTGAGTACAGACATAATTTAACAAGTTGCCATAAGATGGCTAGCACAAACTGGGATACAGATTGAAAGAGGCGCATGCCTCCTGCCTAGGATCCTCCTAACTACTCCTGGTCGTCGTCAGCGGCCTGCACGTAGTAGTAGGCACCTCCAGTATAGTAGGAGTCGTCATCGACGGTGTCGTCTTGATCCTGGGCTCCAACATCTGGTTACGGCATCCGAGAAGAAAAGGAAAGAGGGGGGAAAGAGGAAGCAAAGCAACCATGAGTACTCATCCAAAGTACTCGCAAGCAAGGATCTACACTACATATGCATGGGTATATGTGTAAAGAGGCAATATCGGTGGACTGAACTGCAGAATGCCAGAATAAGAGGGGGATAGCTAGTCCTATCGAAGACTATGCTTCTGGCAGCCTCCGTCTTGCAACATGTAGAAGAGAGTAGATTGAAGTCCTCCAAGTAGCATCGCATAACATAATCCTACCCGGCGGTCCTCCCCTCGTTGCCTTGTGGGAAAGCGATCACCGGGTCGTCTCTGGAACTTGTCTGGGTGTGTTTTATTAAGTATTCGGTTCTAGTTATCATAAGGTCAAGGTACAACTCCGGGTCATCTTTTTACCGAGGGACACGGCTATTCGAATAGATAAACTTCCCTGCAGGGGTGCACCACATAACCCAACATGCTCGATCCCTCTGGCCGGACACACTTTCCTGGGTCATGCCCGGCCTCGAAAGATCACCACGTCACAGCCCCACCTAGGTACAACAAAGAGGTCAGCACGCCGGTCTAAATCCTATGCACGCAGGGGTCTGGGCCCATCGCACATTGCACACCTGCATGTTGCGTACGCGGCCGGTGAGCAGACCTAGCAACCTCCATTGCAAAGGAAGTTGCGTTACGCGGTCCAACCCGGCGCGCGCCGCTCAGTCGCTGACGTTAAGAAGGCTTCGGCTAATACCACGACATCGAGTGCCCATAACTGTTCCGGCGTAGTTGGTTAGTGCGTATAGGCCAGTGGCCAGACTCAGATCAAATACCAAGATCTCGTTAAGCGTGTTATTTTGAAGTAACCGCAGATGTCGACCAGGGCCAGGCCCACCTCTCACCTAGGTGGTCTCAACCTGCCCTGTCGCTCCGCCACAAAGTAACAGTCGGGGGCCGTCGGGAACCCAGGCCCACCTCTACAGGGATGGAGCCACCTGTCATTTCAGCCCCCATATCTGAATCACTTGCAGGTACTCAACGAGCCGACCCGACTTTAGTCACCATCTGTATAGTATGTATATATGTATACTATTTACCCGTGATCACCTCCCGAGTGATCACGACCCGATAGTATTGCAAGGGAGACTGACAAGAATATAGGGCCACTGATGATAAACTAGCATCCTATACAAAGCATTTAGGATTGCGGGTAAGGTATCAACAACTGTAGCAACAATGACAGGCTATGCAACATAATAGGAGTAAGCAGAACAGTAACATGCTATACTACTCTAATGCAAG
>NC_041387.1:240918725-240921688 GCF_002162155.2 Triticum dicoccoides | reverse complement strand
GGCTTGCCTGGTTGCTCTGGCAAGGAGGGGTCATCAACTCCGTAGTCGTACTGGTAGCAGCAGCGTCAGTCTTGTAGTCTACCGTAGAGAGGAGGGGGGAGAAACAATAAATACAGAGCAAACATAAGCATGACGATGCAAGACAAGACAATGAGCGGTGCTAGGTGTGCCCTAACGCGGCAGTAGGTGATACCGGCGAAAGGGGGAAACATCCGGGAAAGTATCCCCGGTGTTTCGCGTTTTTGGACAGATGAACCGGAGGGTGAAAGTTGCGGGTTCACTATGCTAGGGACGCATGGCGAACGAACGGGCTGGGTATCCGGATTCGTCTCGTCGTTCTGAGCAACTTCATGTACAAAGTTTTTCCATCCGAGTTACGAATTATTTTATATTAATTTTAAAAGTTTTAAATCATTTTATAAATTATTATTATTATCAATTTAATCCGAAAATAGCACTACTGCATCAGCATGATGTCAGCATGACGTCATCAGTCAACAGATGTGTTGACTGGGTCAAGCTGACGTGTGGGTCCCATCTGTTATTGACACATTGCCCTAACTAACAGATTAGTTAGTTTAATTAGACATTTAGGTTAATTAAGTTTAATTAGTTTAACTAAGTGGGATTAATTAATTAATTAATTAAATTACTAATTTGTTTCTTTTTTTAACGTTCAGGGGGCTGGGGCCCTCCTGTCATTGGCCTAGGGAGCCTTAGCGGGCGCGTGGGCAGACGGGTGTGGGCGCTGGGCGCCGGGTTAATGGGTGGAGCCCGGCTGGGCACCCGAGCGGGTATGGGGGTGCCTGGACACACGCGCGGCTGTGGTCGCCGGCAGACGAGCGCAGCGAGGCGGGCGCGGCAGCCGGTGTCAGCAGCAGTGAGCCGCAGTCGTGCAACAGCAAGTAGTAGCAGGAGAAGCGGGGGAACACAGGCACGGCCGCCTGAGCGAGGAGGCCGGAGCGCGCTCGGCGCGGCGGTGTGTGTGTCGAACGGCACGAGGAGACAAAGAGAGGGAGGCCCGGGGCCTCACCAGCGTCGATGGGGAGAGGGAGCGGCGAGGCACGACGTGGTCCGGCAAAGAGGAGGATGGGGACGAGTAGGCGACATAGAGGACGACGGGGATGCAGTCCGGTGATGGCGTCCGGCGAGCTGGCAATCCAGTTGGCGCTGGTGTCGGGGTCGTGGTGGCAATCCTCGAGCGCGGGAGCGCTCGCCGGGGCATGGCCACAGCTTGGCCAGGGGACGGGGAAGGCAGGCGCTGGTCAGCGGCGGCGCGAGGGCGTAGGTCGCGCACGCGGGCAGCGGCCTTCGGGCGCTGGAGCATCAGGAGGAGGAGGGGGTTCGATTCAGATCGGGGAAGGAGGGGGTCGATCGGGGGGAGTTGTCGGGGTCGGGCTAGGGTTTGCGGGGGACTGGGGTTAAGGGAGTGAGGGGGCCGACCGGCTGGGCCAGGTGGGCCGGCCTGGCCTGAGAGCTGGTCCAACTGGTCCAGTGGGGAGGGGGTTCCTTTTTCTTTTTTGTTAGTTTTCTGTTTTTATAGTTTTACATTTAAGCTCTGGTTTGTTATTTGCTTAACCATCAAAGGAATTTTGTAAATTATGCAACTTGTCACATAATCATCATTGCATTATATAGCAATGCCACAAAAAGTTTAAGGTCTTTCGAAAAGGTTTAATTATTTATAGAAAGCGAAAAGGCCAAATAAAGTGATGTTGCTCTACTGTTTTAATTCCTAGGGGCATTAATGGAGTTTCTAAAGTGTTGGTTTTATTTTCATAACAACTTTGGTAATTTTTCCAATATTGTGAACATTTTAGTTTTTAGTGTTTGAAAACTTTTGTTGTTGTTTTTTTTATTTTAAAATTTGAATTCGAATGGGATAGAATCATTGGGAGATTAACAACAGTAGCCGAGGTGACGTGGCATCATTAGGAGTGGGTTACTGTAGCTTAGTTATTCGGGCGTCACAATTCTCCTCCACTACAGGAAATCTCGTCCCGAGATTTAAGCGGTGGAGTAAGGGGGTAGGTGCTGGTAGCGAAAAACTAACGAGTCTTCTCGGTCTTGGCTGCCCTTTCGAAGAGGTTGATCCCTTTCGTTGATGTCTTCATTTATCTGTTTTGAGTCACCATGGTCAAGTCATCATCCTTTCTTCGGGATCTCCGTCGTCCTACGAACGCGACCAAGGGGAAAACTCTGGAAGAACACATCCCCACAAAGCTAGGCATTGTAACATCCCAAATTATCAATTTGGAATGTTATACATAGATCATCATTGCATATCATATTTTATTGCATTTTGGTTTGATCCTAGAAATTTTACGCAGCTCAAGGACCCACGGAGAGAGTTGGGGATTTTGTTATTTTCATATTTGAGTTTTCTCAAATTTTGGAAATAGGATCATTTGATTTTATTTATTTTATCTTCAATTATTTCAATCATGAAAATATGAGAGAGGGAATAAAATGACTTTCCCAAAATAAAGAAATAATGAGGATTTAATAAAAAAATCAAATAAGTTTTATTCTGATGTTTTTGCTATTTTATTCGAATTTAGGAAAAATTGCACGATTTTCAAAAATGCATTTTAGGACCAAAAAAATGTTCACCTTGTTCTAAATATTTTATTTGGACGATGAAAATTTATTTTGGTATTTTATTTTAGATTTTTATTTTATTTTCTAGATTTTTTTTCTGTTCGACGAAATTATTAAAAAAACGCGCCCGCGCCGACTAGGCCGAAGCCCAGCCAGGGCGGCCTGCCCCGTCCCGCCGCCTTCCCCGCGCGCCGCCGCAGAGTCCGGGTTGGACTCCACCTCCCGCCGCCGTCGCTTGCCCCTCCCCCAAGCCGCCACACCCTCCCTCCCCCTTTAAATACCCAGCCCGGGGCCCCCCTTGGGACCCCAAGCCGCAGCCGCCGCCGCCGCACTCCCTGCCGCCGGAGCCGCCGCCTCCCGCC
>NC_041387.1:240909049-240918323 GCF_002162155.2 Triticum dicoccoides | reverse complement strand
GGAGCCCCACCCCGCCGAAGCCGCCCCGCCCCGCCGGAGGACCTTGCCGGAGGTACCGCCCGAGCCGCCGCCGACGCCGTTTTTTTTTTGAAAAAAACCACTTCGGTTTTTTAAGAAACCCTAGATTTTTATTTTATTTTATTTAGATCGGGGTTTTTTTGGTTTATTTAGTTAGCGAGCGTTCGCTCGTTCGTTCGTTTTAACGAACGCATTTTTTGTTTAGATCCAGATAACGAACGCTCGCTCGTTAATCTGTTCGTCGTTTTTCTTTTTCTCGGATTTATTCCGCGATTTTTCTGATTGCGATTTCTGATCTGATTTTCGTTTTAGTTTATCTTTTCGCTCGTTTATCGGAATCAGGAGATTGAAGCGCCCAGAGTTTCGTCTCGAAACCCTCTTTCCGAATAATCCACTCAAACAAGTTTTTGCTTCTATAAAATTTGACTTAGGTCTAGATTAGTAACCGAAGGTTGTTTCTTTCGCCGTTTGAGTTTGGTTTCTTCGTTCGATTTGATTCCTTTTGCAAACCGGAGTTCTTAAGTTGAATTTTCTTGTTCGATCTCTTATTTGAGTTTTATCCGTGCATTAGATGAGTTCTTACTGTATGCTTGTTTGTTTGTTTGCTTGCGATAGAGTACCCGGATTGCGCCGCTTGCTACTTCGAATCCCTAGGTTTCGCGGATCATCAGCAAGGCAAGTAACACTTTGATCATACCTCTTTATTACCCAGTTTTATGCATTAGATCAATCCTCAAACACTTGCATGATTACGATCTGATTAATATGTGGGTTTTGGGAAGTAGATGAGGTAGTACCTATTACCTGTTTTAATATTTAAACCCTTGGGAGTTACTTCTACGTTTGCTTTATTATGCCATGCTATGCTAGTAGACGTGGATTGGGTGAGTGTATCCATGACAGATGTGAGATTGTTAATTAATGGATTATTTAAGGTGGCAACTTTAATACACATATGGGTGGATTGAGGTACCTAGGTATTCCAGGATTGCCTGTTTGTTTTTGGACCGCCACCCGGGCTCAAAGGGATCATAAGATTATTCATCCTAGAAACTTTCATGTGCAGCCACATGCTATTATGGGCTCTAGCATAGTTGACTAAGTTGTGCGAACTCTTATAGTGGTAGACTAGCAGATGTAGGGGATGTAGGTTGGTACGGTCTACCCATCGCAAGGTGCTAGCGCTTCTGAAAGACTATGTCTCGGTCATCCGTTTCTCAAACACCATGTAGTGCGAGAATCCCAACGAAGGAGACCGAGTCATGTGGGGAAAAGTGCGCAACCTCTGCAGAGTGTATAAACTAATCATGATTAGCCGTGTCCCCGGTAATGGACGTTTTGAGTATCTAGTACCTGGATTATCATGTGAATCTCATCACGTTACTCTAATTAATATTGTTGGCTTTGTTTAATGATGATGTTACTTAATTGGGATTGAGAATGCTGTCAACCATTCTCAATGTTTAACAACCACCATGATAGTTAAATAAATTTATTCCTTTGCAGTAGGGAAAAATTGGCTTTATGCAAAACTGAACCATAGAGCTTTTCCACCAACCATATATGCATGTAGTATAGATCTATTCGTTCATTACTCTCTATGTGTTACTTTGCCAGCATATTCCATGTGCTGACCCGTTTTCGGGCTACAACGTTCATGTTGCAGACTTTTCAGACGATGAGTAAGATGCCTTAGGATCATGGCCCTATACTCAGTGATGTCGTTGGAGTTGATGGACTCACTTATCTTCCAAGCCTTCCGCTGTTATCGTTATTAGATGGCCTTAAGCCATATTTATTGTAATAAGTTCTCTACGGAGACATTCGATGTAATAAGTGTATGATTGCTACTCTGTTATAAATCCTTCAAGTGCTGTGCGTGTCAGCATTACTGATCCAGGGATGACACTGATGCACAGAGATCAGACTGTCTGAGGTCTGATCGCTACAAGATGGTATCAGAGCACATGCTGACTGTAGGACACGACCACTAAGCAAGAACCATAGATCACTACTCTCTCTCTCTCTCTCTTCTCATTTCTAACTCCTCAACTTTTCTACTCTTTTAGGATGGCAGATGCAAGGAACAAGTTCATGCAACCGGATGAAGATACACCCTTTGGACGACACCTGGAGGAAGTTACCAAGTACCTGAAGATCGGAGTACCAAGCTTCACCGGGACCTACAACGCCACTTTACTTGAAGAGGAGTGTTGGATGATTCAAGTTCAAGTTCCAGGAAGGACGTTCATGCCCGTCACTGAGCCCATAGAGTTTTCCTTTGATGCACCAACCTAGAGTCTAGGAAAGAGCATGGCAGCCCACATTACCATGGGACGTATTGGAGAAGTTTACCACAAGGAGCTTAAGGATACTACCTATCAGATTTGTGGGCGCCGAGATGAGAAATGGGAGATGATCAGCACCAGGAAGGACAGATCAATTGCAGCTTTCATCCAGGAGTTAAACCATCACATTCGACGCCAGGAGAACCAGATGTGCGCATGCATGATGGATCTGAAGAAGGCCATGACCAAGATCACGGAACTGGAGGAAGAACTCAAGTCTACATGCGATGGATATGAGGAGGAAATAGCAACGCTAGTCGAGAAGAATGAAGATCTGAAGAAAAAGCTAAGAGTGTTCATGGGATTTCCAGCAACTGGAGAAGACGAAGATTGCACTTGTCCCAAGAACTACATCATCATCGATGACACCGACTCGGACCCGAATGATAGTGATGATGACTATGTTGATGAAGCTGGAGCAGATATCATGGAGTCTTCATCGGAGCAGTTTTTCTAGTAGACCACCATAACAGTAGTAGTATTTCCCTCCATGTATCTAGTATAGTTCGAGCACTTTTGTAATGATAGATAGACCGTTGTATGCCCTTGCTTGTTTGAATGAAGTGTTTAGATTGCAATTTGTCTCATGTGCATATGGGTAGTGTTTTCCCTCTAGACCTCATTCTATTCTGTATTCTCATATTTTCTAAACCCTCAGATGCCTCCGAGGCGTGACAACGGATTTGCTTTCCCACCGGAGCTCACCCAGTTGATCCAGCAGCAGAATGCATTAATGCAGATACTAGTCCAGAATCAGAATCAGGGGAACAACAACAACAATCCACCATCGCCACCACCAGTTGATCAGTTAACCCGTTTCCTTAGGCTGAATCTGCCGGTGTTTTCGAGTAGCACCGAGCCGATTGTTGCAGATGATTGGCTTTGCAAGACAGCCAGAGAGTTGACCACTACAGGATGCGCAGATGCGGAGAAGGTGCGATTTTCCGCACATCAGCTTGAGGGACCCGCAGCATCATGGTGGGAGAATTTCACTGCCACCTATCCAGTAGACACTGTCACATGGGATCAGTTTCAGCAGGCTTTTCGTACTGCTCATGTTTCAGCGGCAGCTATGGCCATGAAGAAGCGTGAGTTTCGCAACTTACGCCAGGGAGGATGTACAGTTGGCCATTATGTGGATGATTTCAGTAAGCTAGCATGTTACGCCCCAGATGACGTTGCTACAGATGCAGCTAAGCAAGAGAAGTTTCTGGAAGGACTGAATGATGAGCTAAGCATGCAGTTGATGGTAGCAAGTTTCAACAACTACCAGGAGTTGGTAGACCGTGCTCTCATGATTGAAGTGAAGCAGCAGCAGATTGAAAACCGCAAGAGGAAATATGGACAAGGGAAGTACAATTCTGGAGCTTAGCAGAAGCCACGTTTTACCCCGAAGTCGGGAGGACAGTTCCAGCATACCCAGGGAGGTGGTAGCTCGCACAACCATAATGGTTCCAAGAATGGTAACAGGAATGGAGGAAGTAATAACCAAAATCGTACCAACCCCTCAACACCAGCCAAGAGAGATCTGAGTCAAGTCACTTGCTTTAAATGTCAGAAGACCGGACATTACGCCAATGAATGTCCTGAAGGCCAGAATGGAAATGGCAATGCAAGCTCTGGGAAGAAGCCAAACCCTTTCAACAGAGGACAGGTGAACCACGTTAGCGTGGAGGAGGTTGAAGCCCAACCCGATGCAGTAATAGGTAAGTTTTTGGTTAAGTCATTTACTGCACTCGTTCTTTTTGATACTGGTGCATCGCATTCATACATATCAAGGGGATTTGTGGGTAAGTATAAATTGCCAACCCAAGCCCTCAAGACACCCATGTTAGTAAACTCGCCTGGAGCAGAGTATATGGCCAGGCTATGGTGTGATCGGTTACCATTAAGGATTGGTAACTACGTGTTTCCCTCAGACCTAATAGTATTGGAATCACAAGGATTGGATGTGATATTAGGCATGGATTGGTTATCGAAGTATGGCAGGAACATTGAATGTGCCAGTAAGACAATTTTGCTTACAACGCCAGAAGGGAAAAGGATCAAGTATGTATCCAGGCATGAGCCAAGGAGGATGCACGTAAATTCCTTATCAGGAGTTGTGCAGGAGGAAGTACCAGTAGTGAAGAATTTTCCTGATGTTTTTCCAGAAGAGTTGCCAGGCATGCCACCGGATAGAGACATCGAGTTAGTGATTGAGCTTTTGCCAGGCACAGGGACGATATCCAACAGACCATACAGGATGCCAGCAAAAGATTTGGAGGAGATTAAAAGTCAGATTAAGGAGTTACTAGATAAAGATTACATTCGCCCAAGTTCTTCACCTTGGGGATCACCAGTACTTCTAGTGGAGAAGAAGGACGGATCATTAAGGATGGTTGTTGATTATCGAGGATTGAGTGCAGTAACCATCAAGAACAAGTACCCACTGCCGATGATCAATGATCTGTTTGATCGATTGCAAGGAGCAAAGGTATTTTCGAAGATCGATTTGCAATCAGGATACCGTCAGATGAAGATTCGAGAGCAGGATGTACCTAAGACGGCTTTTACCACCAGGTATGGGCTGCACGAGTATACCGTTATGCCATTTGGTCTGACTAACGCACCTGCCTATTTCATGAAAATGATGAACAAAATATTTATGGAGTTTCTGGATAAGTTCGTCGTGGTGTTCATTGATGATATCTTAGTTTACTCGAAGAACGAAGAGGAGCATAAGGAGCATTTGCGTTTGGTGTTGGAGAAGCTCAGAGAACACCGGTTATATGCCAAGTTTAGAAAATGTGAGTTTTGGTTGAAGGAAGTTGGATTCCTCGGACATGTGATATCCGGAGAAGGAATAGCAGTAGACCCCACAAAAGTTGTCACCGTGACAAATTGGATAGCACCAACGACAGTTGGAGAGATCAGGAGTTTTCTTGGACTGGCAGGATACTACCGGAGATTCATTGAGAATTTTTCAAAGATTGCAAAGCCCATGACGGAGTTGTTGAAAAAGGATACCAAGTTCAATTGGACTGAGGAATGTGAGGTCAGTTTCCAAGAATTGATGGAACGTCTAGTCACCTCACCAGTGTTAATTCTGCCAGATCAGACCAAGGATTACGAGGTGTATTGTGATGCTTCATGTCGAGGACTTGGAGCAGTGCTTATGCAGGAGGGAAGAGTTGTTTCATATGCGTCACGACATCTTAAACCTCATGAGTTGAACTATGCTACACATGATTTGGAGTTAGCAGCCGTAGTGCATGCATTGAAGACATGGAGACATTTTCTCATCGGAAACCATTGTGAGGTGTACACGGATCACAAGAGTTTGAAGTACATTTTCACGCAACAGGAGTTGAATCTCAGGCAAAGGAGATGGTTAGAGCTCATCAAGGATTACGATATGAGATTGCAGTATCACCCCGAAAAGGCTAACGTAGTAGCCAACGCGTTGAGCCGTAAGAGCCATGTCAATACACTCATGACCGCAGGACTGCCAAAGGAGTTAGCCGAGGACTTTTGCGAACTATGTTTGGAGATAGTTCCGAGAGGCTATGTAGCAACATTGGAAATTCAGTCGACTTTGATGGATAAGATCAGGGAAGCTCAGAAGACCAACAAGGAAATTGCTGAGATAAAGGAGAAGTTGAGCAAAGGAAAAGCTAAGGGATTTCGTGAGGATGAGCACGATACCTTATGGTTTGAAGACCGTGTTTATGTGCCCAATGACCTCGAGATTAGGAAGTTGACTTTGCAAGAGGCCCATGATTCACCGTATTCGATTCACCCAGGTAATACCAAGATGTACTTGGATTTGAAGGAGACTTTCTGGTGGACCGGAATGAAGAATGATATTGCGGAATACGTAGCAGTTTGTGATGTATGTCAGAGAGTAAAGGCAGAGCATCAGAAGCCAGCAGGATTGTTGCAACCATTGCCGATACCCGAATGGAAGTGGGATAAGCTAGGCATGGATTTTACCACAGGATTGCCCAAGACTCGTTCAGGCTATGACTCGATCTGGGTTGTAGTCGATCGTTTGACGAAGGTAGCTCATTTCATCCCAGTGAAGACCACTTACACCAGTGCTAAGTTGGCCAAGATATATATGACCAGGACCGTATGTCTGCATGGAGTTCCAAGGAGCATTGTATCAGATAGAGGAACCCAGTTCACCTCAAAGTTCTAGAATCAGTTGCACGAAACCTTGGGTACCAGGCTAGAGTTCAGTACAGCCTTTCATCCGCAGACAGATGGACAGACCGAGAGAGTCAATCAGATTTTGGAGGATATGCTGAGAGCTTGTGCGCTAAATTATGGATCTAGTTGGGACGAAAATTTGCCATATGCAGAGTTCTCATACAACAACAGTTATCAATCCAGTTTGAAGATGGCCCCTTTCGAAGCCTTATACGGAAGGAGGTGCAGAAACCCGTTGTCTTGGGATGAAGTTGGAGACTGTCAGTTGTTTGGACCGGATTTGATTAAGGAGTCTGAATGGAAAGTGAAGTTGATTCGCGACAGGCTAAAGATAGCTCAGTCCAGGCAGAAACGCTACGCAGATGCAAAACGCAACGAGACAGTTTACGAAGTCGGAGATAGCGTCTATCTTTGTCGGTGCGAGGACGACACCTATGGGATCACGAGAATCCCTACTACGGTTGCGGGGCGCGGGGTTGTGAGAAGGGCGGATCGAACAGATAGCACACGGGTTCTTTATCCAGGTTCGGACTGCGAGGATGCGTAAAACCCTACTCCTGCTTTGGTGGTTTGTTTATCTGTGTTCTCGGGCTAGCAATGGGGCGTGAGGAGCTCCAAAAAGCCGAATCCTCCCCCTGGTCACCTCGGGCCTCCTTTTATAAGGAAAGGGGTTGCCATAGTGGAACACAGGAGGTGGAAAGGGTACAGTGATGCGAGTTTATCCCTCGCATTACATGACAAGGCGCATTTAATGCGTCTTGCTTAGATGTCCTTGCTTTATCGGGGACGAAGGAGAGCCCAGTCTCCTCCGTCGCCACTCCCTTTCGTGTCGACACGCGCCCTGGCCAGCGGTGCTCGTGGTGCCATGTAGGCAGGCAGGTAGCTGAGGTGGCGCAGCGGTGGGTCTCCACGAGGATCCGCTTGCCGTCACGCAGGTGCCTGCCCAACTGGTTGGGTCGGCAGCTACATGCAAACGGTGGTAGAGGTTTGGATTGGCGTGGGCCTGATGGTGGCCCTACGGGTGTCCTTGGCAAGGGCCTCGCCGTAGACCCGGCAAGGGTCTTGCCGGGGCCCCGGCAAGGGTCTTGCCGTGGCGCCTGCCGTCATCCCCGGCAAGGCTCTTGCTGGGGGCCTTGTGGTCCTCCTTGGCTGGGATCCCGCCAAGGGTCGTCATCTTCTATAGTGTGTATTTGATCTTGAATGTCTTCACAAAGATCTGCATGCCACCACGGTGATGTCTCCCGAATCCTTGCCCCATGGGGGCAGTGGACTCAAGGGTGATTCGCTCCATAGGTGTGGGGCGAGCTGCCACGGCAAGGGTCTTGCCGGGTTTGCTAAAACCTCCCCCGGCAAGGATCTTGCCGGGGGAGTCCGCTTCGTCCCCTTTGCTCTTTGTGGTCTTGGTCTTGGCGTCGTTCTACTCCTTTCGAGCCCCGACCTTACCTTGGCTCACCTCCCTCGCCTTGCTCAGTGCGGTGGTGTCCGTGGCTCAGACTGCCCGTGCATAGTTATAGGGGTACAAAAAGTGTACCCCTATTTTTGTACACCGACAATCTTCGTGTATCTCCACTTCGAGGAGTCAAGAGTTTTGGTGTTAAAGGGAAGTTAGCGCCACGTTTTGTGGGACCATACAAAGATTTGGAACGAATGGGAGAGGTTGCCTACAAGTTGGAATTGCCTGAGGGATTATCAGGAGTTCATGATGTGTTCCACGTTTCTCAGTTGAAGAAGTGCCACGCAGAGATGGCTGATATACCGCTGAGAGATACAGTGCCACTAGAGGCGATTCAGTTGGACAGTGATTTGGCCTATGAGGAGAAACTAGTTAAGATTCTTGAACATGCCAGCCGAGTCACCCGCAGCAAGTATATCAAGTTTTGTAAAGTTCAGTGGAGCCATCACACCGAGGATGAAGCCACCTGGGAGCGAGAGGAAGATTTGCTGAAGGACCACCCTCACCTATTTTCTAGCCAACCCGAATCTCGAGGGCGAGATTCATCTTAAGGGGGTAGGTTTGTAACATCCCAAATTTTCAATTTGGAATGTTATACATAGAACATCATTGCATATCATATTTTATTGCATTTTGGTTTGATCCTAGAAATTTTACGCAACTCAAGGACCCATGGAGAGAGTTGGGGTTTTCATTATTTTCATATTTGAGTTTTCTCAAATTTTGGAAATAGGATCATTTGATTTGATTTATTTTATCTTCAATTATTTCAATCATAAAAGTATGAGAGAGGGAATAAAATGACTTTCCCAAAATAAAGAAATAATGAGGATTTAATAAAAAAATCAAATAAGTTTTATTTTGATGTTTTTGCTATTTTATTTGAATTTAGGAAAAAATGCCCGATTTTCAAAAATGCATTTTAGGACCCAAAAAATGTTCATCTTGTTCTAAATATTTTATTTGGACGATGAAAATTTATTTTGGTATTTTTTAGATTTCCTTTTATTTTCTAGATTTTTTTTCCTGTTCGGCGAAATTATTTAAAAAAAAGCGCCCGCGCCGACTGGGCCAAAGCCCAGCCAGGGCGGCCTGCCCCGCGCCGCCGCCGCAGAGTCTGGGTCGGACTCCGCCTCCCGCCGCCGCCGCTTGCCCCTCCCCCAAGCCGCCGCACCCCCCTTCCCCCTTTAAATACCCAGCCCGGGGCCCCCCTTGGGAGCCCAAGCCGCAGCCGCCGCCGCCGCACTCCCCGCCGCCGGAG
>NC_041387.1:240894686-240908405 GCF_002162155.2 Triticum dicoccoides | reverse complement strand
CGCCACACCACCCCACCCCGTCGCTGGAGCCCCGCCGCCCCTCGCCAGCCCCGCCGGAGGACCTCGCCGGAGGTACTGGCCGAGCCGCCGCTGACGCCGGTTTTATTTTTGAAAAAAAAACCACTTCGGTTTTTTTAAGAAACCCTATATATTTTTATTTTATTTAGATCGGGTTTTTTGGTTTATTTAGTTAGCGAGCATTCGCTCATTCGTTCGTTTTAACGAACGCGTTTTTTGTTTAGATCCAGATAACGAACGTTCGTTCGTTAATCTGTTCGTCGTTTTTCTTTTTCTCAGATTTATTCCACAATTTTCTGATCGTGATTTCTGAGCCGATTTTCGTTTTAGTTTATCTTTTTGCTCGTTTGTCGGAATCAGGAGATTCAAGCGCCTAGAGTTCGTCTCGAAACCCTCTTTCCGAATAATCCACTCAAACAAGTTTTTGCTTCTATAAAATTTGACTTAGGTCCAGATTAGTAACCGAAGCTTGTTTCTTTCTCCGTTTGAGTTTTGTTTCTTCGTTCGATTTGATTCTTTTTGCAATCCGGAGTTCTTAAGTTGAATTTTCTGGTTAGATCTCTTATTTGAGTTTTACCTGTGCATTAGATGAGTACTTATTGTATGCTTATTTGTTTGTTTGCTTGCGGTAGAGTACCCGGATTGCGCCACTTGCTACTTCGAATCCCTAGGTTTCGCGGATCATCAGCAAGGCAAGTAACACTTTGATCATACCTCTTTATTACCCAGTTTTATGCATTAGATCAATCCTCAAACACTTGCATGATTAGGATATGATTAATATGTGGGTTTTGGGAAGTAGATGAGGTAGTACCTATTACCTGTTTTAATATTTAAACCCTTGGGAGTTACTTCTATGTTTGCTTATTATGCCTTGCTATGCTAGTAGACGTGGATTGGGTGAGTGTATCCATGACAGATGTGAGATTATTAATTAATGGATTATTTAAGGTGGCAATTTTAATACGCATCTGGGTGGATTGAGGTACCTTGGTATTCTAGTATTGCCTGTTTGTTTTTGGACCGCCACCCAGGCTCAAAGGGATCATAAGATTATTCATGCTAGAAACTTCCATGTGCAGCCACATGCTATTATGGGATCTAGCATAGTTGACTAAGTCGTGCGAACTCTTACAGTGGTAGACTAGCAGATGTAGGGGATGTAGGTTGGTACAGTCTACCCATCGTAAGGTGCTAGCGCTTCTGAAAGACTATGTCTCGGTCATCCGTTTCTCAAACACCATGTAGTGCGAGAATCCCAACGGAGGAGATTGAGTCATGTGGGGAAAAGTGCGCAACCTCTGCAGAGTGTGTAAACTAATCATGATTAGCCGTGTCCCCGGTTATGGACTTTTTGAGTATCTAGTACCTGGATTATCATGTGAATCTCATCACATTACTCTAATTAATATTGTTGGGTTTGTTTAATGATGATGTTACTTAATTGGGATTGAGAAGCAGTCAACCATTCTCAATGTTTAACAACCACCATGATAGTTAAATAAATTTATTCCTTTGTAGTAGGGAAAAATTGGCTTTATGCAAAACTGTAACCATAGAGCTTTTCCACCAGCCATATATGCATGTAGTATAGATCTATTCTTTCTTTACTCTCTATGTGTTACTTTGCCAGCATATTCCATGTGCTGACCCGTTTTCGGGCTGCAACGTTCATGTTGCAGACTTTTCAGGCGACGAGTAAGATGCCTTAGGATTGTGGCCCTATACTCAATGATGTCATTGGATTTGATGGACTCACTTATCTTCCAAGCCTTCCGCTGTTATCGTTATTAGATGGCCTTAAGCCATATTTATTGTAATAAGTTCTCTTCGGAGACATTTGATGTAATAAGTGTGTGATTGCTACTCTGTTATAAATCCTTCAAGTATTATGCGTGTCAGCATTACTGATCCAGGGATGACACTGATGCACAAAGATCAGACTGTTTGAGGTCTGGTCGCTACAGGCATTTGACGGTGCACTCAATGGAAAATACACAAGGTACACCACGAGTTGTATTTCAGTGAATTCATTGAGTGCAATATACGATGGTACCAAAGTTTCAAACGGGTAGGCAATCATTCGATGACTAGACAAATGCTGGAATGGGGGGTTGAACAACAAGAATAACATGGTGTTTGATTCCTGGATGAATAATGGTATAGCATTCAGCTCGCGAATTACATATGAAGCCAAGTCCAAAGGATACATTAGAATCTGGGTTATAAAGAAGAGTCAGGTTTCGATCCAGTGGACCTGTGCGTTGTGGGCCCACCATGTGGGTTGAAAGTAGGAAGGGTGGTGACATCTTGCACAGCCGTGACATGGAGGCATGTCAGTGAATAGCTTGCCAGCTATGTCGGCAACAATGTCGGTACCAAGGACGGGGAACGAAGAGAGCAATTTTCATGCTCGTTGAACAAGGCGAACCAATTGGCAAAGTTCTCACCCATCGGTGGTTACCGGAATGTCATCAACAATAGTAACAGGGTCTTACAGACAGAGTGGTACAACAAGGTGCTTACCTAAGCAGGGAATTATCTCTGCTCAGTTAAGTGAGATTTAGGAAAGGTTAAACAAAAGAATGGAAAGGAAAACACGATTATCAGATTAAACAGAACAATGGAAAGGAAAATTGTGATTACACACAATTATTAGGAGTATATCCTTCCCATGGAAAAGCAAAACATGGCATACAGGGTAGGAGAGCAAGTACCCAACCATTCAGATAAGAGGCAAGGATTAATCAAGATGTTACCCATACAACGGTGTTTGGATAACTGACCAAGAACATTTAGTATCGCGCCTCCAATGTTCTTGTTGATGAGCGGGGTATCATAGTCATGCTTTGAGGTAGCAATGATATGGTGTTTCAATCAAGGGCCAGCCTTTGGATACACAAATGATCCATTAGGAGCAACTTATAAAATAAGTCTTACAATTTCCTCCAGGAAGAATGGTTATCCTTGCAAAAGAAATTATAATGACAGGTCCTCCAGCCAGGGGGTGCTAGGCATGACATCATATTACCAGTTCATCAAAGGACCAACATCATAACTCCTGGAAAGTTATCCCAATCATATCTGATCGAGATTCATATCCGATTGTTGCCATGATACCTCAGACTCGGGATGTCCGAGAAGAAAAGGTGCGACACAAATCGATGAAATGACATTACAAGATTCTCGGGAAATGAACTATGGGAGCTGGTTCCTGAAACAATAGCTCATCATTAAACCAAGGAGAGGATGAGGAGGTGGCTGTGGGTTCAGCGACAATTCATCGAGAATTCCAAACGGATGGATTTCCCCAGTAATGTGAACAAGAAGATGACACTTGTCAATTCAAATGATATAATATTGTATGCTCGAGGAAAACATACACCATCAATCACTAGTTGAAAAGTGTGCCCGAATTATGACCTTAGGCAGCAAGATCAAGTTTATAGTGATGATTCAATAACCAACAGTCCAAGAACAAACTGTCAATCGTTAACTTCAAAGCAATAGGGTTGCTAGAAGTGCAGAACTTAAGCAGCATCGTTAGCATATTGGTATCCCGGTTAAAAACAACACGGGGACCAAGGAAGAATGGTGATGGTGAGAAGTATCATTATACCAAGAATTTCTAAGAGGTGGAGCAATCCCCACAACATTCTCGACAGAAAAGACAGTAATACTTCAAGGCAGAACACAACACTAGCTGGAGAGCAAGTTGTATTCATAATGTGGACGAGTTTGCGATGAAAGGAAGTCAAGGGTGTTGTCGATGATAATAAAAATCATCGAGGGCAAGGAGGGTATTTCTCATCATGAACACCGTTAACATCACGGAAGAAGTCAAAGTGTTGAAGGTGATCCGACACATTTGCCGGGAGGTTTCGAGAGGATGCAATCAAACAACAACGGCAACAAGCAAGGGAATGATGAAGTAGCAAGTTATAGGATCAATATATAAGATGCAAGCTCGGAAACAAAGTTGCCTTTCAAGACAAGCAACATGATGTTGAAAGCTCGACGTATTTTGTGCTCACACACTGAAGAATTCGTGCACCAGAGAAGGACGAGGTAGCACAGTTAAAGATAGAAAGACCACGATGCAGCCAATAGTCTAGGAATGACCAGATTGGATTCAGAATTTCCCAGTAAAAATACTAGGGGTATTTGATTTGTAGTGGGGAATAATTTCACTAGTCGGTGTCCTCGGTTGACAACAACCCAGGACCCATAGACTAATTACGACCAGGAAAGACATTACTTCAACAAAGTTAGTAAGATGTGGTGCAATGGCAAGACATCTTCGAGATGCCTGGGGGTAATACTCGAAGGTAGAACATGATAGAAGTAGAACCGGGTCATTGACCTTTCACAGTAGATACTTCAACCTTGCCAAAAATAGACGAGGCACTGGAATGAATTCCCATCAGATATATTAGATCAGGACAGCTCGGAACCATAACTGTAAGGAATCAATTCAAGAATACTGAAAGAATCATACATCTGGATAATCATTTTGCAAGAAGCTTCTGAGACGGTCTACATCATTTTCATGGGCATGAACACAAAGTTCAAGGTCAACTCCCACTTCTTTAATGCACAACATTTCACCTCTTGCTTTGATAAAACTGTAGTGTTGGAATTTTATTTGGTAGAACACCAGAAGAGTATGACTTGTGAAAACTTCCGGGTTCTCACGGATTAGGGGAAGGCATAGGTTCAACCCATCGGGCATCTTAGTAACATATGCCACAGGTTTCAAAAGTAAATACACAAGCTCGAAAGCAGATCATGGTTGGCCAAGCAGAGGATACAATTTACCAAAGGCATTATGTATCAGGGGGTGGACTCACAATGTGATTGAATATGAAGGACACTATCGGATAACAATCCAACAATGGATCGGGCGATCCACAACGGAGCCGACGTGAGTATCGGTACTCACTTAGAGGAAGAACAATGCAGAGGCATCAGATTCAAGAATCACCTGATTAGTCTGATGCTTAAATATAAAGAAATTATGGTTTCCAAAATGAAGGATGAGAAGCAGACGCTCTGATCAAGGATGGATAAGTTGAAAACACTTAGTTGGGCAATCAATAAAGGTTTGAATTGCCGAGAACCAACTCATGTCCGGAATGACGCCTGAGCTGGAAAGATAATTTTAAAAAGGATAACCTGATGCCTGCATGCATACGCACACATTGAATCAATAGGCTCAAAATGACTAAGACAAGGGATGTTAATGAGGACTACTAGTCATATGGAATTAACCATAATGCAAGCAGGCAAGAGTTTCAAGAGTAAGAGGCTGCAGAGGATTTTCGAAAGATCGAAAAGTATTCCGAAGAATTATGTGTGACACATGAACAATTGAGAAGAACGGAGCCTTGATATATGTGAGGAAAAACCTATAAGAGTTTTCATGCGAAATAAAACTGCAAGACAGTAAACTCAAAGGATTCTCGAGACAACGACGAATAATTCTAAGCATCTTGTAACAACAAGAGCGACGAGGAATGATCAAGAGAATGACAAGTGCATACAGATATCCATTGGGATATATCGGTGACAGTGGATTGCAAAGGCGATGAGCACAAGGGTCTCGGGAAAATATCAAGGGATATCCTCAGAATCTTCTGACGAAGCGGGTGATCTTCCAAAATGAGGGCTCTCCAGGAGAAATAGTTACGAGAACCTAGAGTTAGAGTTAGCAAAATCATTTAACTCGAATAGAAGAGAGATCAGAGTCCTAGAGTATAGACGAGGAGTAAAAGATCCTAATACCACCCAATGGCGATGTCGGCCCATAAGCCGCACAGCCAAGTTAGTAAAAAAACTTTTTCAATGACTAGACTCAACTTCGGCCAAGGAGTTTGGAAGGGGGATTCCTACAGGCAGTCGGCTCTGATACCAACTTGTGAGGCCCCCGATTCAATCATACACTAATCATGCACGCAAACGTGTATGATCAAAATCAGGGACTCACGAGAATATATCACAACACAACTCTAAAAGTAAAATAAGTCATACAAGCATCATATTACGAGCCAGGGGCCTCGAGGGCTCGAATAAAAGTGCTCGAACATAAACGAGTCAGTGGAAGCAACAATATCTGAGTACAGACATATGTTAAACAAGTTGCCATAAGATGGCTAGCACAAACTAGGATATAGATCGAAATAGGCGCATGCCTCCTTCCTGGGATCCTCCTAACTACTCCTGGTCGTCGTCAGCGGCCTGCACATAGTAGTAGGCACCTCCAGTGTAGTAGGAGTCATCGTCGATGGTGGCGTCTTGATCCTGGGCTCCAACGTCTGGTTGCAGCATCCGAGAAGAAAAGGAAAAAGGGGGGAAAGAGGAAGCAAAGCAACCGTGAGTACTCATCCAAAGTACTCGCAAGCAAGGATCTACACTACATATGCATGGGTATATGTGTAAAGAGGCAATATCGGTGGACTGAACTGCAGAATGCCAGAATAAGAGGGGGATAGCTAGACCTATCGAAGACTATGCTTCTGGCAGCCTCCGTCTTGCAGCATGTAGAAGAGAGTAGATTGAAGTCCTCCAAGTAGCGTCGCATAGCATAATCCTACCCGGCGATCCTCCCCTCATCGCCCTATGGGAAAGAGATCACCGGGTCGTCTCTGGAACTTGTCTGGGTGTGTTTTATTAAGTATCCAGTTCTAGTTATCATAAGGTCAAGGTACAACTCCGGGTCGTCCTTTTACCGAGCGACACGGCTATTCGAATAGATAAACTTCCCTGCAGGGGTGCACCACATAACCCAACACGCTCGATCCCTCTGGCCGGACACATTTTACTGGGTCATGCCCGGCCACGGAAGATCAACATGTCGCCGCCCCACCTAGGCACAACAGAGAGGTCAGCACACCGGTCTAAATCCTATGCGCGCAGGGGTCTGGGCCCATCGCCCATTGCACACCTACACATTGCGGACGCGACCAGTGAGCAGACCTAGCAACCTCCATTACAAAGGATGTTGCGTTACACGGTCCAACCCGGCGCGCGCCGCTCAGTCGCTGACGTCAAGAAGGCTTCGGCTGATACCACGACGTCGAGTGCCCATAACTGTTCCCGTGTAGTTGGTTAGTGCGTATAGGCCAGTGGCCAGACTCAGATCAAATACCAAGATCTTGTTAAGCGTGTTATTTTGAAGTAACCGCAGAGCCGACCAGGGCCAGGCCCACCTCTCGCCTAGGTGGTCTCAACCTGCCCTGTCGCTCCGCCACAAAGTAACAGACGGGGGCCGTCGGGAACCCAGGCCCACCTCTACCGGGATGGAGCCACCTGTCGTTTCAGCCCCCATATCCGAATCACTTGCAGGTACTCAACGAGCCGACCTGACTTTAGTTACCATCTGTATAGTATGTATATATGTATAGTATTTACCCGTGATCACCTCTCGAGTGATCACGACCCGATAGTACTGCAAGGCAGACTGACAAGAATGTAGGGCCACTAATGATAAACTAGCATCCTATACTAAGCATTTAGGATTGCGAGTAAGGTATCAACAACTGTAGAAACAATGACAGGCTATGCAACACAATAGGAGTAAGCGGAATAGTAACTTGCTATACTACTCTAATGCAAGCAATAGAGGGAAGAATAGGCGATATCTTGTGATCAAGGGGGGCGCTTGCCTGGTTGCCCTGGCAAGAAGGAGGGGTCATCAACTCCGTAGTCATACTGGTAGCAGCGACATCGGTCTCGTAGTCTAACGGAGGGGGGGAGAAACAATGAATACAGTGCAAACATAAGCATGACGATGCAAGACAAGACAATGAGCGGTGCTAGGTGTGCCCTAACGCGGCAGTAGGTGATACCGGCGAAAGGGGGAAACATCCGGGAAAGTATCCCCGGTGTTTCGCGTTTTCGGACAAATGAACCGGAAGGGGAAAGTTGCGGGTTCACTATGCTAGGGACGCGTGGCGGACGAACGGGCTGCGTATGCGGATTCATGTCGTCGTTCTGAGCAACTTTCATGTACAAAGTTTTTCCATCCGAGTTATGGATTATTTTATATTTATTTTAAAAGTATTAAATAATTTTATAAATTATTATTATTATTAATTTAATCCGAAAATGGCACTACTGCATCAGCATGACATCAGCATGACATCATCAGTCAACAGATGTGTTGACTGGGTCAAGCTGACGTGTGGGTCCCATCTGTCATTGACACATTGCCCTAACTAATAGATTAGTTAGTTTAATTAGACATTTAGGTTAATTAAGTTTAATTAGTTTAACTAAGCGGGATTAATTAAGTTAATGAATGAATTAATTAATTTAATTATTATTATTTTTTCTTTTTTTAAATGTTCAGGGGGCTGGGGCCCTCCTGTCATTGGCCTAGGGGGCTTTAGCGGGCACGTGGGTAGACGGGTGTGGGCGCTGGGCGCCGGGTTAACGGGCGGAGTTCGGCTGGGCACTCAATCGGGCGTGGGGGTGCCTGGACACGCGCGCGGCCGTGGTCGCTGGCAGACGAGCGCATGAAGGCGGGCGCAACAGCCGATGTCAGCAGCGGCAGTGAGCTGCAGCAGTGCAACAGCAAGCAGTAGCGGGAGAAGCGGGGGAACGCAGCCATGGCTACCTGAGCGAGGAGGCCGGAGCGCGCTCGGCACGGTAGTGTGTGCGTCGAACGGCACGGGGATACAGAGAGAGGGACGCCCGGGGCCTCACCAGCATTGATGGGGAGAGCGAGCGGCGAGGCACGACGTGGTCCGGCGAGGAGGAGGATGGGGACGAGTAGGTGACGGAGAGGACGACGGGGAGGCAGTCTGGCGATGGCGTCCGGCGAGGTGGCAATCCGGGTGGCGTTGGCGTCGGGGTCGTGGCG
Organism: Triticum dicoccoides; assembly: GCF_002162155.2. Taxonomy (NCBI): domain Eukaryota; kingdom Viridiplantae; phylum Streptophyta; class Magnoliopsida; order Poales; family Poaceae; genus Triticum; species Triticum dicoccoides. Next base: position 240,899,524 of record NC_041387.1, on the reverse strand, counting down.
ACAGTCCTCGAGCGTGGGCGCGCTTTCCAGGGCATGGCCACAGCTTGGCCAGGGGGACGGGTAAGGCAGGCGCCTGTCAGCGGCGGCGCGAGGGTGGAGGTCGCGCCGGCTGGCGGTGGCCTTCGGGCGCTGGCACGTCAGGAGGAGGAGGAGGGGGTTCGATCCAGATCGAGGAAGGAGGGGGTGGATCGGGGGGAGTTGTGGGGGTCGGGCTAGGGTTTGTGGGGACTGGGGTTAAGGGAGTGAGGGGGCCGACCGGCTAGGCCAGGTGGGCCGGCCTGGCCTGAGAGCTGGTCCGACTGGTCCAGTCGGGACGGGGGTTCCTTTTTCTTTTTTGTTAGTTTTCTGTTGTAGTTTTTTTATAGTTTTACATTTATGCTCTGGTTTGTTATTTGCTTAACCATCAAGATAATTTTGTAAATTATGCAACTTGTCACATAATCATCATTTCATTATATAGCAATGCCACAAAAAGTTTAAGGTCTTTCAAAAAGGTTTAATTATTTATAGAAAGCGAAAAGGCCAAGTAATGTGATGTTGCTCTACTGTTTTAATTCCTAGGGGCATTAATGGAGTTTCTAAAGTGTTGGTTTTATTTTCATAACAGCTTTGGTAATTTTTGCAATATTGTGAACATTTTAGCTTTTAGTGTCTGAAAAAAAAATTGTTGTTTTTTTATTTTAAAATTTGAATTCGAACGGGATTGAATCATCGGGAGATTAACAACAGTAACCTAGGTGACGTGGCAGCATTAGGAGTGGGTTACTGTAGCTTAGTTATCTGGGCGTCACAACACAAGTGGAAGGAATTTACTTCGATGAAACCTTTTTTCCTGTGGCTAGGCTTGAAGCCATTCGTATACTGCTAGCCTATGCTAACCACAACAACATTCTTCTGTATCAAATGGATGTGAAGAGTGCTTTCCTCAACGACAAAATTGAAGAAGAAGTGTATGTAGCTCAACCCCTTGGTTTCGAAGATCCAAAGCATCCTGATATGGTCTACAAACTCAACGTGGCATGTATGGCCTCAAAACAAGCTCCTCGCGCTTGGTATGACACACTCAAAGACTTCCTAAAGAGCAAAGGCTACAAACCTAGTTCTCTAGACCCCACTCTCTTCACAAAGACATATGATGGAGAACTGTTTGTATGCCAAATCTATGTGGATGGCATTATCTTCGGCTGCACTGATAAGAGATACAGTGATGAGTTTGGGCATATGATGCAAGAGCAATGTCAGATGTCCATGATGGGAGAGCTGAAGTTATTTCTTGGTCTTCAAATCCGTCAACAGAGAAATGGCATCTTCATATCACAAGAGAAATACCTCAAAGATTGACTGAAGAAGTTTAGAATGCAGGACTGCAAAGGGTACACAACGCCTATGCCAACCAAAGGCCAATTGGGCCCCGACGAAAATGGTAAAGAGTTCGGTCAAAAGGTATACCGCTCCATGATTGGTTCTTTATTGTACTTATGTGAATCTAGGCCAGATATAATACTTAGAGTTTGCATGTGTGCCTGATTCCAAGCGGCACCAAAGGAATCGCATCACCTCATGGTGAAGCGAATACTTTGATATTTGGCTCACACCCCAACGCTAGGATTATGGTATCCAAAGGGCTCAGAGTTTGATCTAGTTGGATTCTCAGATGCTGATTATGTTGGTGACAAGGTTGATCGCAAGTCCACATCTGGCACATGTCATTTTCTTGGACGATCTCTTGTCTATTGGTCTTCAAATAAGCAGAAATATGTATCACTCTCCACTGCTGAATGTGAATACATTGCTGCTAGATCTTGCTGCGCTCAACTCTGGATGAAGCAAACCCTCAAGGATTATGGCATCCACATGAAGCATGTGCCCCTCTATTGCGATAATGAAAGCGCTATGAAGATTGCTAACAATCCAATTCAGCACTCGAAGACAAAGCACATTCAGATCCGTCATCACTTTCTTAGAGATCATGTTATGAATGAAGACATTGATATCATTCATGTCAACACCAAAGAGCAATTAGCTAATATCTTCACAAAGCCCTTGGATGAGAAAAGGTTTTGCAAGCTGCAGTGTGAGCTAAATATCTTAGAATCCTCGAATGTCCTGTGAATGGACACCAATCCTAACGCTTATGCATATTGATGACTTAGGTGCGCAACACATGAAGTAACATATATCTTCAAGTCATGAAGACTTATCCTCTGAGTGTGAATACATTAATGTGGAATTTGACTCCTGAGTGCTCGGATAATTGTGCGCCGTGTCTGGGTGTAATATTTCCTATACGGTGGGTAACGCCACCACCAACCTTTCTTGAAGATTTTTCTTTGGCGTCGTGATTGCATTATCTTCTTAATTGGTTTCTCTTCAAAGTCTGTCTTCGCGATGTTAAATTGCTCTACACCGATATATATACAAATGGTCTATTCTGCTAATATTAGTAGAATAACTATTCTGCACACCACTTCCGCACTGCACGCTGAAGGCAAGTGCACGTCATTCTTTGAACCAAGTGTGCTGCAGTACTCACACGAGTGAACTTCTCGTCGAAAAAAACTGCACGCGTTATTTTTTCGGTACTGTTTTTGCTCTAATTTTTTAACTGTTTATCCGAATGAGGCGTGTAATATACCGTTGAAAAGCTATGGATTAGGCGCAACTTCGACATGTTGAACACTTTTCGAGATTCCACACGGTTTAAGAGCAGTTTTGAAATTGGCGCGTCCCATCATGAGTGGCGGCGAGCATTTTTTGGCGATTTCTTCTAAACCGCTCGTCGGAATGAAGCAAACGATACTCCGTTGGATAGATATCGTCAAGGCGCATCTTTTCCATATATAAAGTTTTCTCTAATTCGTTACGGTTTAAGAGCAGTTTCAAATTTACTAAATCGAGGAACTCTGTTTTTCAATTTTTTTGAAATTTTCGGTACTGTTTTCGTTTCAATGTTCTAACTGTTTGTCGAAACGAGACATATGGTACGCCGTTGGAAAGCTACGGACAAGGCGCAACTTTCATATGTTAAAATGATTTTGAGGTTCCTTACTGTTTTTAGTTAATTTTGAAAATCGTGCGGCTAACTTCGAGAGGCAACGTCTGTTTTTTCGCGAACTTTTTGCAAACCGCTGGTCGGAATGATTCAAACAATACGCTGTTGGAAATATATCGACGAGAAACAACTCTTTTATGTAGAACACTCTCTCTAATTCTTTATGGTTTAAGAGGAATTTCGAATTTACCAAAATGAGGACACTCTGTTTTTCGCAACACCCAAATCGACGTGGGTACTTCATCCGACTGAAAACCGCACTACAATGGACGAAAAACCGCACTGCATCACACGGGTAGGAGAACTGCATGGTTTGTTTTATTCGAACGTAATTTTTTCGAGAACGAGAAAGTAGAGTGCACTTCACATCGGATGTAAATGAAGCACAACACTATCAAGAAGTGAACCGCATTACTTTTTTTCGTTTTCGTAACAATTTTTTGCATTTACGGGATGAACAACATCGTAAGGCCGACCACACTGCTTCAGAATGAAAATCGCACTGCATCGGACGGGCAAGCGAGCTGCATAATTTCTTTTGTCCGACGTTATTTTTCTCATACAAGTTTTTGTTGTCTTTTTTTACATTTTTTTATGAATGAGAGTGGACCGTAGAGACGAGGGCAAGTGAACCACAACCTATGTCGGAGTGAACCGCATTACTATATTATTGTTTCGCTAAATTTTTTCGCACTTTCATGTTGCGGCGAGCAAACAACATCACTTTGAAAAGTGAACCACGCCCGAGGATCAAACGCACTGCAAGTGTTAATGTAGTCGACGGATTTTTTAAACACACGAAACAAATTGCACTTCGTACATAGGGGTAATGAAACATCATTCTTTTTACACAAACTGAGTGCAATTAAAAAAATCTCCAAAAAATGCAAAGCATGGATGGAGCACGCACGTTCGATGGGACTACAAGCAGATGCGCTCCGCACCGCATGAGAACATCGACTAAACTACACTGTGAGCCATCGAGGTGAATGGAATTGAAGCAAACTACAAAATTTGTCATAATCCCGACGAAGCTCGCTTCACATTACATAAGCGCACTGCATGGCGAGTGGATGATGGCCGCACACATTTGCTGTGTGGACTGCTCCAGGAGACGGTCGTGCGTTCAGAGAGGAGGAATGGGGGAGTGTACGGTTTTGCCAACGATGGGGGACGAAGTGAGCTGCAGTTCAACAAAAAAATTACCATGCGTGAAGAAGTGAGCTGCAGTTGTACATGCGCACTGCACAAACAAAAAAAAGATATTTTGGGTAAGCAGAATGTGCCGCTGGAAACTGCACGCAAGAACTCCGAAGTCTGCAAGTGCACGAGCATTGAACCGTTGCACGCACGCCTCCGAGCTGCACGTCCACGGTCGCCGAGTTGCACATCCGCTGCCGTGGTGGCCGGAGTCGATGGCCTCGCGTTGGCCGGAGTCGATGGGGGCCGGATCTGCTGCCGACGGTGGCCAGATCTTTTTTTGCGGGGGATCCCGTCCCTCCTTGGTCTAGAGAGATGGGGAGGAGGAGCCGGGGGCTGGGGCGTGGCTGGGAGGCGATGCGGCGGTTGGAGGGCGTCAGGGCAGAGGGTGGTCGCGCCGTCGGGGGCAACCGCCGCGATTGGGCATGTTTGCCGGGGCAGATCTTGAACTGCCTCACCAGGAGCCCGCGTGCGCTTCATGGTGAGCAGGGGTGGGTGATGGAGCTCGTCGGCGTCGGCGGAACTGCTCGTCACGGCTCGGTGGTGAAGGAGAAAGGCAAGCAGGGGAGGGGGGTCCATGGCCGTC
>NC_041387.1:240871222-240893461 GCF_002162155.2 Triticum dicoccoides | reverse complement strand
AGCTGCGCGGGTGACAACTGCGAAGCCGCGCCCCGGCCACCATGGCCCCAACCACCGTCTCCCCGCTCCACCCCTCCCCTGACCGAGCACCGCATCTGGTCGTGGGCTCACGGCGAAAACCCACCGGATCCGTCCTCCCAGATGGTTGTGGACTACAACAACCACTGGATCTGGGCCCCTGACGACAGGGTGCTCCTCCACCGTTCACCTACAACGACCACAACGGGGAGGTACCCCCCTACTGCGTCGATCTAGTCCCAACGAGGAGCTCCCCCCGGGCGTCGGGTTGGGTCCTCGTCATGGCCTTGCCCGGATCCGGTGGGCTTGGGGTGTCCTCGTGTATCCAGATGACGAGTTTTTGTCAGCGCTCTGAACCTTCTTGGTTTGCTCCGTCCAGCGCCCCGGCGACGCCATGAAGTCCACTGCATGAGCATAAGCAGCACACCAACACCCCACCGCCCCCCCCGAGCAGTCTAGCATGTCGGTGCAAGCAGCCGTGCGCACAGCACGAGCAGTTCATGCGGGGTGGACGTGCTGTTCGCCGCCACCACTACTGCAGTCCCGCATATGCCATGGAGTAGGTGCACTGCAACACCCGGACAACTGCACCGCATGAAGATCCTGGGCGAACTGCTCTCCTAGGTGTCCTCGGAAAGCACCGCATTGATGCAGGCATCTCCAGCATGCAGTTCCCATTTGGTTCAATTGCAGCTCGGCGGCGTGTGCGTGTTTCGGCAGCTAGTAGCGTTCATTTCGCTAGCCCCTAAATACATGTTATTTTTCTGTTTTTTTGTGTTATTTGATTTGTGTGTGCTGTGTTGGCCCACGAGTGTGCATTCCAGAGCTCCTCTTCTCTGGGCGACATCTATCTTGGATTGAAGACAAGGTTCACTTCGTGTGTGTGTGCAACTCGGCGTTCAGCACTTGTAGTTAGCTGTTGTGGAATTTGTTGCCTTGGTTCAGTTTTTTCGACCATTGGGTACACTTTGGTCCAAAAAAAGGTCTACAATGAAGGACTCTTGAGTACACTTCATTTACAAACAAAAATACATTCAACAAAAAACATGCAAATGCAGTGCAGTTTGGTCTACAAAAAAGAGTCCACTATAAAGCACTTTTTAGCACACGCCTTTTACAAAAAAGCATTTAAAAAACATGCAAATGCGGTGCACTCTGGTTTTGGAAAAAAGTCCACTATGAAGGACTCTTCAGTACAGTCCATTTCAAACAAAAATGTACTTCAAAACATACAAAAAAATGCAATGCACTTTGGTCTGAAAAAAGTCCACCGCGAAAGACTTTTCAGTACACACATTTTAAAATAAAAATGCATTTAAAATATCATGCAAATGCAGTGCGCTTTGGTCTTGAAAAAAGTCCATTACGAAGGACTTTCACACAATCCATTTAAAAATAAAGAATGCATTTAGAAACAATGCAGCTCGCTTCCCTGTCCAATGAAGCTCACTAGCTCTCACCATGCAGCTCAGATGCATTTATAAAAAAAGTAAAAAAAGGGCAAAAAATGATATGGTTCAACATTTCACTTAGACTCGTGTTGCATTTCACTTTCCCTCTTGATGTGGTTCACTTGGCCTCATCTCTGCGGTCCACTCTCATTCATAAAAAAAGAACTCACTCATAAAAATAAAATACAAAAAAGAGTAGAAGAACCATGCAACTCGCTTGCCCGTCCGACGCAGTGCGGTTTTCAATCTGAAGCAGTGTGTCCATGTGTCTGATGCGGTTCACTCGTCGATTTTGGTGTCGCGAAAAACAGAGTGTCCGCATTTTCGTATTTTTAAAACTGCTCTTAAACCGTAAGGAATTAGAGAGAGTGTTCTACATGAAAAGTTGTGTCTCGGCGATATCTTTCCAGCGGCGTAATGTTTGAATCATTTCGACCAGTGGTTTGTAAAAATTTCGCGAAAAACGGCCGCCTTCTATTGTTGCCAGCTACACGATTTTTAAAATTAACTAAAAACCGTAAGGAATCTCAAAAACATTTCAACATATCAAAGTTGCGCCTCGTCCGTAGCTTTCCAACGGCGTATCATACGCCTCATTTTGACAAACGGTTAGAAAACTGAAGTGAAAACAGTACCGGAAATTTCAAAAAGTTTAAAAAATAGAATTCCGCGATTTAGTAAATTTGAAACTGCTCTTAAACCGTAACGAATTAGAGAAAATAATAAATATGAAAAAGATGCGCCTCGACGATATCTTTCCAACGGTGTATCATTTGCTTCATTCTGACGAGCAGTTTAGAAGAAATCGCGAAAAAACGCTCGCTGCCACTTTTCATGGGTCGCACCATTTTCAAAACTGCTCTTAAACCGCGAGGAGTCTCGAAAACTGTTCAACATGGCGAAGTAGCGCCTAATCCATAGCTTTTTAATGGTATATTACACGCCTTGTTCCGATATACGGTTTAAAAACTGGAGCAAATACAATATTGAAAAAACACCACGTGCAGTTTTTTTGCGACGGGAAGTTCACTCACTTGAGTACTGCTGCAGACTTGGTTCAAACAATGACGTGCACTTACGTTGAGCGTGCAGTGCGAAAGTGTTACCAGAATAGTTATTCTGCTAATATTAGCAGAATAGACCGGATGTATATATATCGTTGGAAAGCTCTTGACAACCATATTTCAAGTATATTGAACATTTTTGCAAAATCATTATGGTTTAAGAGCAGTTTTGAAAAAACCGTTTTTTTCAAAACCGAAAACGTGAATCATATTTTGGACTCAATTTTCAAACGGTTTGTCGGAATTGAGCAAATAAGATGGCGTTGGAAAGTTGGTGAAAATCCGCATCTTCCACATATGTATTGTTTTTTCTAATTCTCTATGATTTAAAAGTAATTTTAAAAATGATGAAATTCTGGGTGAAATGTATTTTCACGATTTTTTGCAAACGGGTTGTTGGATTGTCGCAAATGATACGGCGTTGGAAAGCTACGGAAAATATGCAACTTTTTTGTATTGAAATGTTTTTCGGTCAAATTTGATTTTGAACGCGATTTTTTTAAAAGTTTGTCGAAGTGGGGCAAATAATATACCATTGGATAGCTATCAAAAATGCAAAACTTAGTCATGTTGAACGTTTTCTCATATTTGCAGCCGTTGAAGAGTAATTTGGATTACGGTGAGACCCATCATGGTGTTTTTCCTTCAAAAAAATAGAGTACTCGTACTTATATATTTTTGTGTTTGTACTGAGGTATTTTTCACAGTAGTTTTGGATGGTTCCAAAAAAAGTACTTGAACAGATGTCTATATGGATTTTTACTGAGCGTGTTTCCACATACTAGACTTTACTTTGTATTTATTTAAGAAGTTTTCAATACGGCAAGACACATCCTGTTGTTTTCTCGTCTGATAAACAAAGTACTCGTACTGATATATGTGTGTGTTTGTACTGAGCTATTTTTCACAATCCGAAATGTTCAGGGGGTTGATCAGTTGAACTTGTAGAAATGTAACTTTTAGGTTTAGTTTAAAATGTGTTTCGACGTGTCATCATCACCGAACTTGCATGGTTTATATACTTGAATTGGCTGAATTTTCTTCTCCAAGAAATGTTTTTGTGTTTTGTGATAGTAACAATTGATGCAACAATCCATACCAAATTTGATATGCCCTTTGAACTGATTATAAAATAAATACTTAACTGTTGGACATATGGTAACGCATGAAAACAATTACATAATCATCCACGGGTTGTACATGTTGCAAACAATTATCTAATGCTAAACTACAGTCTGTACACTTCTTTTCTAAAATGAATTTAAAAAGTCACACAATCTTCTATGGAACAGAGGAAAGATTTTTGTTTGTAATAAAACATAAATGCTTGCTTAAACATATGTTGCACATCCTCGCAACCGGCAGCGAAGCATGCCGTTGTACTGTCAAGGCAAGTACTAGTCGTTAGTACTAAAAAAATTGTACAAGTATATATTGCGACATTCTACTGTTCCATATCAGCAAGATATTGAAGATAAGATTCCAAATGATCGTTAGGAGCATTAGAACTCAAAGATACTAGTCATGGAGCTCCTTCAAATTCGTGGCATTGACGGGGTGTTAGAGGATGGTCGTGAGCCTGCAAATCCAGTGAGGGAACTGAAACCAGCAGTAGCAGAGTAGTTTGTCAAACCAGGATTGTGTATACACGTTTGTTGGAATGGAGCAGTTAAGTCTCACTAGCAGTACTTCTCATGTAGTAATACATGGACTTGTTGTTAAATATACATGGACCTGCTGTTAAATACACATGTAACTGATCGTTTTCTAACCTGAGAACTGCATAAAATTAGCAAAAGTGAGCCACCAAATTCTATATAGAGGTGCAGAAATTAAGACATCTAAAGCTTAAACAAAGTAGCTGGAGTTTTTTAACACATCAGCATTTGAACTTCTAGTTGTTGTTGTCCTCGGAACAAAGTATCTTCATTTTTAACCACCGCAAATAAACTCTTAAATACTTATGGCAAGCATATTTGAACTGATGTATCCTTTTTCTAGCTATTGAATTGCTAACCACCACAAATGAACTCTTAACTACTTATGAGTTTTTAAATGCATAATACAACGGGAAATGGGTTTCAATCATATGCTAGAAGATGCCCCATGCAAAAACTAAAAAGATGAATGAGATAGAAAGAGTTGTACAAGAGTTGTTTCAACAAGAATCTACTCAACCTACAAAGACTACACCCACCAATCCATGTACCACTTGCTCCCTCATGTCCCCAACTCCATAATATGTACTAGCAGCTAACCTTAATACCGCAGACTTGTTGATCAACATCTGCCCACATTCCACTTGTTGAATGAAGCCATGAATGCGTCCCTGAGAATAAAACAGACCAGATGAGAGGATGGTAACACACGAGATTGAGTTCTGATTCAGGTGTTTGTAAGTTAGTGAAACATGTGACGAAGAACTGAACTCAAAAAACAAGATTTTTGGAGATGGAAGAAGGCGTCAGACATCGGGTGAACCTGCTACCCCTACTCCTGTGGACTGACGGCTCCGGTGTAGTGGAGCTGATGGAGGCGTGGTTCACGAGCAGCGGCTTGGCGCACCGGGATTTGGCCGCTATAGGGGATCCGCTACCCCTACTCCTGTGGACTGACGGCTCTGGTGAAGTGGAGCTGATGGAGGCGGGGTTCACGAGCAGCGGCTGGGCGCGCCAGGATTTGGCTCTATAAAGATGAAGTGCAAATCACATTAAAGGTGAACTATATATCTTCCTAGCAACCTCGTCCAATTGCATTACTCATAACATGATCTATAGAGAGACTTACATCCCAAATAAAATACATGCAGAGATGGGCGGCCACCAGCTTGTTTATATCTGAAATTTTAAGAAGCCAATAAACTTCAGCATGACAAGTAGATCAATACATCATGCAACTTATGTAGTTGCTTAACTCTAAACACATGGTCAAAATTTCAGTCACTTAAGAACTATAACAATAAAGCATTACCACACTAATTTACTTGTTTCACTATTAAAAATGGGTTTTAAACACAACTTCTAAGCAGACAGTGCTTACTTAAAACAGAACGTGTTACTTGCGCTAACAATCCGGAAATCCAATGAACAAAAAAACATTAGAATTATTCCGATACCTCGGGCGAATGGCTCTGCATATGTTGCTTTTTAGATGCGTCGGTTGGACTGATCTCCTTCTGCCATCTGGACGGATAAATTGTAGAACTTGCACGTCGACGTCGCAAAACTCTCACTTTGGACGGATCTCCTTCTTCCATCCGGACTGACAGTTGCAGAACTTCCATCAGGCAACTCACGAAACAAGAACGAATACAGCAATATCAATGAGAAATCGTGAGGGGGAGGCGTGGTCGCAGCGGTGGATGAACTTGCACGAATACAACATGGAAAAGCTTATGTAATTGGACATACAACCGGCAAGTAGATGAAATGAACAGAATACAATACCCGTTGTACTATACACAAATAACATGGAAACACAGATGAAATCTAACTTATGATTGAAGCTACTTTGTAAGTTGTACTGATCAGTATTGTTACTTTATTGTACCGATGAGCACTAGTACTGATATAGCTAACACAGAGAAATTTTCATCTAGTGGACTTTAACATTATATTAGGAAAAGCGAGCTACAAAATAAACAACTAGATTATAATAGAAGCATTGGCTTATATTAGAGACAATGAGCTATGAAATAAACAACCAGATGTGAATTTGTTTCAAGTCAGGTTTGCTATTTTTGAATTTGATGCATGTTGCACTATAGGACTGCTACTGGTTTGCATGTTGGACTTGAGTATTTTTAAATTGTTTGCATAGTTTACTCACGAAATCTCCACCACAAAAGAACACATCTGCATTACCAATCACATATAGCAAAACTGAACTTCCTGCATCTACTGTTGTTTGTACAGAGTGGACTTATTTTTTCTTATGTACTTGAACTGAGATAAACTATGCTTTGTATTTTGATGCTCACACTATCTAGGTCTGTCGAAGTTGTTCCATGAGTTGTTATGCAAGTGGAAACACAGAATCTTTTAGAGCTCAATTTCTTGTGGAGGAAGTGGAAGAAGGATTAACTAATATTTGGTCTTGGCACAGTAAATATATTTGAACCTAGACAATTTAACTGGTTGAACTAAGACAGTCAAACTGGTTAGCACATCTAGGTATAATGAGATTATTTAACTAGTTGAACTGAGATAGATTAGCACCACTAATCCACCATGTGATTTTGCTTGTACTTTAGAAACATATACAGAAATGACTCACATTCCAGTATCTCAGCAAGCATCAAATTCTTCCTAAAACTTCCATTCCTGGAACAATAATCAGTGTACATTCTAACAAGAATTAACATGCTACCAAAAGGAACACACGCATACCAGTTTAGTAGCAACAATTACAATTAGCCAAGTTCATTTGAGGTAGCATACGCACAAGTGCAGTGGCAGCTCGACGCACATACCTGCTCCACTGTTTCATGCCTCCATCTCACTACTTCCTAGTACACTGGCTGCCGACTTGATGTACCCTGCACACACATAGCCGGCAATTAGCATGCACACACACAACCAGCCACACACCTAGGACCGCGTCTTCTCCACAATTTGCACCGGCAATGTAGCAACACCGAAAAAAATCTAAAGGAGTCGTCACTGTCGTCCTCCTCGCCTGGCAGATCTACTGAAAATGCACGCTAAAGTGACCTGAAGAACCACCAATTGTTGAACTGAAATACACAAGAGAAGGAGCATTTACATCCAAGGTAACTCTATGTTACACAACAATAACTGAGCATATATGTCTATAAGTTGAAGGGTAACGGACCTTAAGATGCCATTTCCTCGCAGCCTTATACATCTTCCTTCCAACATTCATCTATTTTTGAGTTGCTGCCTTCGATTTTTTTACGCATCCTGCCAACAGAAAATGGACCAAAATTTCAAAGATGAACTGAAAAAGATGAACATAATTTGAGTAGATATGGATGATGGCAAATGATGAGCAGCACGTTTGCTTCTCTTCTTGGCCTAAACTATACAGACACAAAGGATCTGCCCCGGCATAGCTAATTGAGATCTCTAGCTAATTAACCCAGCCACATGCCACATCCCATCACACAACACTTTGCATACACACATTTATCTATTGTCAGAAATCTTTTACTGAAGTTTGAGCTTATCAGTAGTACACCCACCATACCAAGTTCCGAACTGAACCTCTTGGAGTTCAAAAGTTCAGAATCTGAACCTCTTTTGTAGTTCTCCACGTGCGTTGGGTTGTCGGGGCGGCATTGAACTGGCACTCGTGGCGGACGTGAACGGCCTGGGGTGGCGGAGTTGAACGGCCTACGCGCTGAAGTGCGAGGCGCGTAGCTGACAGGAGGCTCGGGCAACAGCGGGGCGCGGGGTGGCCGGGCGGCGGTGCGACGCGGGCGGTGCGCGGGATGGGAGGCGGCGGCGGGGCGCAGAATAAAATAAGTGCACAAGAGATATTTCTTTAGCAAGACATTTTCACGGAATAGGCAAACCAAACTTTTTCAATGAAATTTTTTAGGTTTATGTGTTCAAACTTGCAAACTTTCCGAACTAGTACTTAGCTCGCTTGTCATTTTTCACTTCACTATGGGATCATAAGTGCACAACATATAAAAATATTAACACAAGGATCAATTGGGGCAAACAACAGAACAGAAAATTGAACATCAAGGAGATAAATAGCAATAGTCTTTGAACTGAATTAAAACTCTAATTGAACTAGATTAAATTTAGAAACTGAACCAAGTGTGTCACGAGTTAGTCAATGTGGAAGATCATTCCATTTGATATCTGTCTCTCTCTCTCTCATCACCCTGCTGCAGCAACAAACAGCAGCAGCACACAAACGCGCACGCACAACAAGTAGCTAGCAAGCAGCAGGGGCTTCAGGAAACAGGAGACATCAGCCAACATCACATAGTACTACCATTTTCTGAACTCTCCTTTTCTTTGATCTTTTTATTCCTCGGACTTCCACCGGTGAACCCGTGAACTTATCTGCTTTTATAATTTTATCTTTTTCAGAATAGTCATACCATGTGTATACAGCAAGAGTGCCTCAGAATTCCGTACTTAATTATTTCACAACATGTCACGTATTCAGTGCAACCAAGGTAGAACGAAAAATCTAAAATCCTACTGCAGCAATATAGCGAACATATGGAGGGCATGCATTTTATGTGCTACACACCACCCAAGGTTAATTCTCCTAAAAGAATGAGAGAAAACTAAATCCCTAATTAACATGTCAGATCAACAGATATGTTCTCAACTTGCTGTACAAGATCAAAGTAATAAATAGGACTATTACAAAGTACTGGTTAAAGTGCGTCAACTTGCCTTAGGCATAGAGGCATCCCTGAACTTGGCCGTCCACGACAATGTACCTGAACTCGACATAGACTTGTAGTTGAACTTGCTAAACATCCACACTAGCACTAGCAGTAGAAGCCGCGGTGTCGGTTTGGTGCTTGACATGTAAGACGATATGAAAAAACACACAAAGGTGAACTGAATTTTTCTCTCTCGAATTTAGCTTGATCTACTGCAACAAACCAAAAGAAACTATCATGTTGAAGGCTGCACGGGGAAGGATCGCCAGTCAGGACCCTAAGCACCGTCCTTAGTGCTTCAGGCGTCAGGTCCTCCTCCTGAAGCCGCATGTGGTCTTTGTGCCCCGCATAGTCCCACATCCGTCGAGAGTGGCGCTGGAGAGGAGCAATGCGGCACTGGAGGAACTCCTTCACCACCTTAGGCGCTGTCACATCGAGCGCCCTCAAACTCTTGAAGCGGTGCCAGACGAAGGTGAGCCAGGGGCTCGCGAGCGTCTCATGACCCCAGCCTGAGTTGGGAACAACAGGCCAGGTTGGGTACGAGAGAGGGGGGTTGGGCACTCCGACATCCACGTACAGGCACCGCTCTCTGAACCTGGCCTCAGGAGGAGGAAGGCTGAAATCGATCCCTGAAGCAGACGTCTCCGGCACAGCGAGGAAGCTCACACACCCCGAGCATCGAGTGGGGTCGCTCAGACGCAAAGAGAAGAAATGGCGCAACAGGGCAACGGAAGGAGGAATGCCCACCATTGCTTCACAAACAAAAGGGAAGACAGCCAAGAGGGTAATGGACTCAGGCCCGAGGTGAATCAGGTGGATCTGATAATGGGAGAGCACTGCATTGAAGAAAGCGGAAAAGAGGAGAACCAGACCCACCCACAGGGCATCGGCAAAGAACCGGACCTCCATGACGACCCTATCAAAGGAGCCATGGGACACATGCCAGACCGTGGTCCGGCCGCATTCGTTGAAGATGGTAGCAAGGGCAGAGCGGACCTTGTTCAAAGCTTCGGGATTGAGTATGATGGACCGGTCAACGGCGGGGGCCACCACCGGAGGAGAGCGGGACGACGACGCGGGCTTCTTCCCCTTTCCCTTCTTCATTGGTGCCATGGCAATGGGAAGGGGGAAGAGTTCAAGTTGGATTGGAGGCGGAGGTTGGAGCCCGAGGAAGAAGGAAGGGCAGGAAACACGCGGGCGGCGAAAGGGGAATGGCTGTGTGCAACCACGGGTCCGCCTAGCCGGGCGTGTTATGAGGCATCGTGGGGAAGCGGAGGCGCCCACGTCCAATCAACCGCCACGCGGCGCCCAAGGCCGCAGGCTATTGGGGCCCACCGCGCTTCGCACTTGCCCCTTCGCTTCCCTGCTAAGCCAAGTCCGGGCGCGCCTTGGGCCCGGGGGCTTCTGTCGGCGTTCTGGGAATAGGGGTCCCCTGACTTGCCTACCTACGGCCTGCGGCGTGGCTCAAGTGGGAGCCCAGCGCAGCCCAGCTTCATCAGCTCAAGCTCAAGACCCTCGCGAGGGGCCAAGCCTCGCGGGGCAGACGACAGGGAGCTTCCTCAGGAGCAGCCTCATCAGGCAGGCTCGCGAGGAGGCGGAGAGATCAAGGCAGGGGCACCTCATGAGGATCCCGTGATGCAAGCCATGACGATCGAGACCAGGCGGGCGCCAGGCGAGCGCCGACCTGTGCAGTGTTCTTGTTTCCCCTTTGGTGGAAAGGGGGCAAGCACAGGCCAAGGCATCAGGCAAAGGTTACCGTTTTGGTGCAACAAGACCAATACCAGCAGAATGGCAGGATGGAGGTCATTGTGGAGCCCAGGACGGCGTCATCGTCAAAGCCTTTGGCGGCCGAAGACCAACTTTAGTCAAGATAAGTGTACTAGATGTTCCCCTTCAAAATGGTCAATTGTTGGCGCCCTTCCCGCTCATTATTTGGGAAGAGGCCCAGGGCCTCCCTCTATAAATAGGACTAGCCACCTCAGTAGAGAGGGATCGGATTCAGATTGCGCATAGACTAGAGAGAGAGGCGACTGAACTTATCCAAGCAGTTCATCGCACCAGCTCAAGAACAGCCCCTCGCGAGGTTGTTCTCCCTTTGTATTGTTCATCATCAGCCCCTGAGGCAATCCACCACACCACACACTGGAGTAGGGTATTACACCACAATGGTGGCCTGAACCAGTATAAATCTCGTGTCCCTTGTGTGTTCTTCTTTCTAGCCTAGATCCTTGCGAGCCTTCGAGACATGAGCTGGTAGGGGAAAGATCTTCGCGCGCACCCCAGTGTTCGAACCTCAAGGGTCTGCCGGAACCCGAAATCCAACATTTGGCGCGCCAGGTAGGGGTACACCGGAATCCTTCTTCCGCCTCCTCGCGTTTCATCGCCTCGCCGTTCAGATGTCAAGCGACCCGACAACCAACAACGACCGCTGGGCGGCGTGGCCCGTCCACGCCGTGCCGCCAGCCCAGGGCAACCTCAACCTTGCGCCTCTGGCAGCTCGCGCTCCACAGGGCACTGCAGGGCGCGGGCGACGAGCGCCAAACGCCTCCTGCCCTCACACCGCGGCAGGTGCGGTCAGCAGCAAGAGCTTCGAACCACGCCGCGGCCACAGTGGCGCACACCCGACGGGAGCAGGAGAACTCCAGGGCCGCGCTCACGATGGACCGAGAGTTGCTACGGTGCCGTCTGCTGGAGGGCGGCCGCGACGTGTTGTTGGAGCGAGTAGCCGAGCTCCTGGACGCCACCGCCTCAGGAGCACCTCCTTTCTGCGTCCATCTACCACCCCAGATCCAGGGTGGGTCGTATGGTGGCCCCATACGTGCTCACGCAACTCCGAGCGGACTCCAGGCCCTACTCAACGCCAACCCGGCCATCAGCACCGAGCGTCAAGTCGCGCCGGCCCCATCTCCGGCCGGCGAAGGAGTGCACGCCGCGACCTTCGGCCTCGGTGGACCACCACGCCGCCACCCTCAAGACAACGCTCCAGGTCGGACTGCATGGCATGTGGGGCACTACAGCGAGAACCGCGGGGCGGTGGCGCCAGAAGCTTATGTGCCCCACATGATGGATTGAGAGTGCGCAATGGAAGAAGACCATGGCTCGTTCCTCGGGCCAGGCTAAGGCGAGGAGACACCAGAAGCTGAGCTCTTTCAGGAACCCCAAGAGGGCCACGACGATCGCGCCGGTGGCATCAACTATCTGGTACCACTAATTCCTCAGGAGCAAGCTTATGCTAACAATGGGTCACAGGAGGTACAAGTCAGTGCAGCAGATGGCTGCCCCAATCCTGCAGCCTATTACCCCTCGGGAGGAGGGCACCGAGGACTGCAGGAGAGGGGCCCAGATCCGGGTTCGTCCCCGCGGCACTCAGCGCAAGGCGTTCTCAGGAGGTAGGCCCTCTGCCGGGGAGGTGCCTTAGGGCCTGCCCCCGGCTGAGGACCCGTGGTCGTCGGGGGAACCGCTGGCGACCGCTCTATCCCATTGGCGTCGTACTTGGTCTCCGGCCGCCGTCAATGGTGGTAGAGTTTGGCGCAATGCGGGCCCCTCGTCTCGCGATATGAAGCAAGGCCGGTACCTATGAAGCTCGCCGACCCGTGACACTCTCAGTAATAATGAGTGGGGTTGTACACGTGCCGGAGTCTCCAGAGAGCCGCCCTCGGGCCTCGGGGGCTCCCGCCCACGCCCAGTGGCACACTTAGTTCCGCGCTGGTGAGAAGACGTCGAAGACTAGACTAGGTGTCGGACGTGGCTTTTTGCTTTTTGCCTTTTCCTCTATTGACGAGTTTCTTCGATTTGAATTTAAGTTCGATTTGGGCTTGAGACTTGCGTGTGTTTGGGGAAGGGGTGTTTAGCCTCGTTCGAGCAATCTCTCGTGTTCTGGTTTCGGCTTTGCGTCCAAAGTTAGCGTCAGCTGCCTCCCCTCGTGAGCCCCTCACGAGCCGGGCCAGGCCGAGCACGCCTACAATCCGGACCGCTGTCGTCGCACCCTCTCCGGAGGTTCTCATCACAGGATCAATGGGTTCACCCAGAAGACACTCGAAGCGCTGCGGCCCCCGCAAGCCCGCTCGGGACTCGTCGGGGCCAAAAGGTAAACAAGTGAGCTGACCCATCACCGGGACAGTAGCTAAGCTCACACACAGCGTTATGCTTACCAGGGTACTGATCGCAAATCTTTACATGAGGGGCTTCCCCTCCCAAAATGCTCTTACAATCTTCAGGGCCAAGCCCAAGCCTTCTTCATGCAGGGTAAACAGCAGCGACATATGATCAGTCGGACATATCACTCGCTGCGTCTTCTGGGGCGCCTCTAGAGGCATCGCTGGCGTCACTGACATCATCACCACCACCACCAGCACCTCCATCAGTGCCAGGCCCGTCCACAACGCTGCCCTCATCGGCGGCCACGATCACGGCGTCATCATCAGATGCGAAGGCCTTGACGAGGGTGTCCACGTTATCCTCCACCCATTGCGCCAGATCGACCCGGATGGCTACGGGCACCGGTGCGATGGCGGCATCGAAATCATAGTGGGGGTCCCTGTCCTGCAGATAGCTGAAGACACGAGAGAAGGCGCGCCCGAGCAAGGCTAGGCTCCTCTCCTCGACAAGCCAACGAGACCTCTCGGAGCGGTTCTCTAGAAGCGTCGCCATGTCAGTGAAATACTAGAGGTTGCCGGCATAGTTGGTCTCATGCGGCTCCTTGGCGACAGCCTCGCAAATGTTGCTCAAGTCTGTGTTAGCCCTTTCCCTGAGCGTTCAGAGCATGGGGGCATGCTCATGCTCCAGAATCCGCCGCTGATGGATCTCGTCCTCATTCCGCCGACCGATGGCCTTGGCACTTTCAACCCTCTGTTGGAGAAGAAGCAGCTCGGCGCGG
This sequence comes from Triticum dicoccoides, assembly GCF_002162155.2. Classification (NCBI taxonomy): domain Eukaryota; kingdom Viridiplantae; phylum Streptophyta; class Magnoliopsida; order Poales; family Poaceae; genus Triticum; species Triticum dicoccoides. Next base: position 240,879,676 of record NC_041387.1, on the reverse strand, counting down.
GAAGAGGCCAGCTCCGCCTACGTTGTGCCAAGGGCGGCTGCGAAGGAGTCCGCACCCCGCGTCACTTCAGCCAATTTGGCCCTGAGGGTCGCGGTCCTACCCTTAGCTTCGGCCCTGATCAGCTCCAACCTTGCTTCATATTCGCGCTCGAGAGCTGAGCGAGCTTCCGCCATGCGGCGGTCGACCTCTTCCTGGACTCGGGCTTCGCGTGCAGCGATGTCATCCTCCGCCTGGGTCACCAGGCGCTCCCTCGTCTCCAACCGCTCGAGGTCAAGGTTGCACTTGGCGGCCTCCAGTGTCAGCGCCTCCTCGCGCTTCAAGAGCTCCACCTGGTTGACGGAAGCCTCCTTCAGCGACACAAGGGCCGCCTGGCGTAGTTCCACTTGCTGCTCCAGAGAGTTACTCTAGGTTTGGAGCTCCCACACGCGCTCCTCCGCATCCTTGCGCCGTCGGTCTGCTTCCCGGGCCTCCTCCACGGCTTGGGAGCAGGCCTCTCGCGAGGCCGCCAGTGATGCTTCAGCCTTCGCGTTGTCAAGGTCACGCTGGTGACGCGCGAGGGCGACGGCTACCTTCAGCTTGCGCCTATCCTCAGCAAGGCGCAAGCCTTCGGCTTCAAGGCGCGCATCCTCGCGAGCAAGCTCCGCCCCGATCCGGCTCACCGCATCTGCCACCCCCTGAAGGAACTCTTGACAAAGAGCGCGACGCTCCCGAGCGCGCCTACGCACGTCTTCCACGTCACCCTCTGCCACTAGCGTACGCGGAGGGCCCTGAAGTGGCATGCTCCCTCCCGGCGCGGGGCTAGTGCCCCAGCGATCGTCGGACGGACCTCGCCAGGATCCCGGCCTGGCGCCGATCCGTCCCTAGAAGATGAGCTCAAGACTGACTTCAGCCAGCTGCCATCCACGATCAAGGAAGGAGCACGGGGCAAGCTGGCTGTGCCCTAGGGAAACTCATGAAGGTAGGACAGCAGGCGCGCAGGCTCAAGGTACCCAGCGGGATGGGCCACTTCTCCTACCAACCGAGTGGCAGGGGCGCTTCTCGAGCTCGGCGCGCCAAGGGTCAGCAGTGAGGACGAAGCTTGGGGGGATGGCTCCTTGGCCGTCTCCGCGAATTCGGCAGGAAGGGCCCTGAAAGGCCGCGGTCAGCTGCCAGAACAGAGAAGTAAAGGAGCAAAGAAAGAAGAGAACTTACTCGTCCATGGCGAAGTACTTCCTGCGCTTCAACAGGCGGCAGGGGCGATCGTCACCACCCAAGGCCTCCTTCCTCTTGTGGAGGGCCTCAAAGTCTACGCGGAACCAGCCTAAGCGCTCGGCTCAGGGGTCGGTCTGCAGCATGGAAGAGGCGTCGAGGTGATCAGCGCCAAGGGGACCGGCCTGGGGGACGCCACCAGGCGCCGCCTCATGAGGAACGGAGGGGACCTCGAGAGCCCCAACCTCGGGAGCCGTAGGCCGCAACTCCTTGCCTGCCACTGCTCCAGGACGGGCTTCAGGAGATGCAACCTTTGGGGCTCCGCGTGGCGTCAGCATCTCAACATCATCCCCTTCAGCTCCCGGCGGTTCTTGTCTCCCCGCTCCATCACTTGAGACAGAGCCGCTTTGAGCGACTGGAAGAGCAACCACAGCGAATGGATTCTCGCGGGGCCCCGTGAGGCTAGCTGGGCGCAGCCCCCACTCGTCAAAGCTGGGCATCTGCCTCATGAAATTGGCCCTGCCCGAACAAAGATTCAAGAGGGCACCATCATGTCGAAGGCTGCCCGGGGAAGGATCGCCACTCACGACCCTGAGCACCGTCCCCAGCGCTTCAGGCGCCAGGTCCTCCTCCTGAAGCCGCATGCGGTCTTTGTGCCCCGCATAGTCCCACATCCGTTGAGAGTGGCGCTGGAGAGGAGCAATGCGGCACTGGAGGAACTCCTTCACCACCTTAGGCACCGTCACATCGAGCGCCCTCAAACTCTCGAAGCGGCACTAGACAAAGGCGAGCCGGGGGCTCGCGAGCGTCTCATGACCCCAGCCCGAGTTGGGAACAGCAGGCAAGGTTGGGTGCGAGAGCGGGGGGCTGGGCATTCCGACATCCACGTACAACCACCGCTCTCTGAACCTGGCCTCAGGAGGAGGAAGGTTGAAATCGATACCTGAAGCAGTCGTCTCCGGCACAGCGAGGAAGCTCACACACCCCGAGCATCGAGTGGGGTCGCTCAGACGCAAAGAGAAGAAATGGCGCAGCAGGGCAAGGGAAGGAGGAATGCCCACCATTGCTTCGCAAACAAAAGCGAAGACAACTAGGAGGGTAATGGACTCAGGCCCAAGGTGCATCATGTGGATCTGATAATGGGAGATCACTGCATTGAAGAAAGCGGAAAAGGGGGGAACCAGACCCGCCCATAGGGCATCAGCGAAGAACCGGACCTCCGTGATGACCCTATCAAAGGAGCCATGGGACACAGGCCAGATCATGGTTCGGCCGCATTCGTTGAAGATGGTGGCAAGGGCAGGGCGGACCTTGTTCAAAGCTTCGGGATTGAGTATGATGGACCGGTCAACGGCGGGGGCCACCGCCGGAGGCGAGCGGGACGACGACGCGGGCTTCTTCCCCTTTTCCTTCTTCGTTGGCGCCATGGCAATGGGAAGGGGGAAGAGTTCGAGTTGGATTGGAGGCGGAGGTTGGAGCCTGAGGAAGAAGGAAGGGCAGGAAACACGCGGGCGGCGAAAGGGGAATGGCTGTGTGCAACCACGGGTCCGCCTACCCGGGCGTGTTATGAGGCATCGTGGGGAAGCGGAGGCGCCCACATCCAATCAACCGCCACGCGGCGCCCAAGGCTGCAGGCTATTGGGGCCCATGGCGCTTCGCACTTGCCCTTCGCTTCTCTGCTAAGCCAAGTCTGGGCGCGCCTTGGGCCCAGGGGCTACTGTCGGCGTTCTGGGAACAGGGGTCCCTAGACTTGCGTGCTTGCGGCCTACGGCGTGGCTCAAGTGGGGGCCCAGCGCAGCCCAGCTTCATCAGCTCAAGCTCAAGACCCTCGCGAGGGGCCAAGCCTCGCGGGGCGGACGATAGGGAGCTTCCTCAGGAGCAGCCTCATCAGGCAGGCTCGCGAGGAGGCGGAGAGATCAAGGTAGGGGCACCTCGTGAGGATCCCATGACGCAAGCCATGACGATCGAGACCAGGCAGGCGCCGGCCTGCGCAGTGTCCTTGTTTCCCCTTCGGTGCAAAGGGGGCAAGCACAGGCCAAGGCATCATGCAAAGGTTACCGTTTTGGTGCAACAAGACCAAGACCAGCAGAGCGGCAGGATGGAGGTCATCGTGGAGCCCAGGACGGCGTCATCGTCAGAGCCTTTGGCAGCCGAAGACCAACTTTAGTCAGGATAAGTGTACTAGATGTTCCCCTTCAAAATGGCCAGTTGTTGGCGCCCTTCCCGCTCATTATTTGGGAAGAGGCCCAGGGCCTCCCTCTATAAATAGGACTAGCCACCACAGGGAGGGGGGGTCGGATCCAGATCATGCATACACTAGAGAGAGGCTATCGAACTCACCCGAGCAGTTCATCGCACCAGCTCAAGAACAGCCCCTCGCGAGGCTGTTCTCCCTTTGTATTGTTCATCATCAGCCCCTGAGGCAATCCACCAAACCACACACTGGAGTAGGGTATTACACCACAATGGTGGCCTGAACCAGTATAAATCTCGTGTCCCTTGTGTGTTCTTCTTTCTAGCCTTGATCCTTGCGAGATTTCGAGACGTGAGCTGGTAGGGGAAAGATCTTCGCGTGCACCCCAGTGTTCGAACCTCAAGGGTCTGCCGGAACCCGAAATCCGACAAAAATATTTAGAGACCCCCATTTAATTGTTTTGTCTATGAACTGCCAAGCGAGCAGCAAAAATAAATGAAGATGATGAGATGAAGAAACATGACCTTCAGGTGTTGGCGAAGAAGAACGGCCGACGAGTCAGTAGCGGACTAAGGAAGAAGGCCACACGGGAGGAAGCAGGGGGGCATGCCGGTGATGAGTCGGCGGCGTGGAGGGCAGCTTCGAGCGGCGGTCGGTAGGGGATTGGGCGACACACAGGCGCATCACCGCCATGACCACCACATTGCATTGCTGTCGTGCATGTCCTCTGCATCCCTAGCGCGTGTGTCACCGCTCTGTCCTCCGCCTCGCACCTTCACAGCAGCATGCGTAGGAACGGGAAGTGGATTGGCCGCACGCGATGGCGGGGCGAGGGGTGGCGGCGCACGGCGGCGGGGCATGGGGTGGCGGCGGACGGCGGTGGTGGCTCCCTGTAGGAGGAGACGGGATCGGGAAGTGGGCTGGATTTGCGAAGCTGCGTCGCGCATGCGCCTATAGGGTCGGAGGGAGAGAGGTGGCCGGAGCAGAATGGAGACGCTGCCGGCAATTGGGAGAGGGCCGGGTGGCAGCGTGCTCGAGGAGAAGGCCGGGCGGCGGCGGGGTGGGGGGAGGCCGGCCGGCGGTGCGCTGGGAGGAGGCCGGGCATCGGCGCGGTGGGGAGGAGGTCGGGCGGCGGTGGGCACGGAGAGGAGGTGGCAAGAAGGATCTGCGGGGTGGATTAGGGTAGTTTTCTTCTTCGCCCGCGCCTTATAGGGACGAGGGTAACAAAATAATATTCTGTTACTAGTAAAAAAATAGCCCTGTCATATATATATATATATATATATATATATATATATATACACACATATCTATATATATACAGACGGTCTATTCTGCTAATATTAGCAGAATAACTATTCTGCACACCACTTCCGCACTGCACGCTGAACGCAAGTGCACTGCATCTTGTTGACAACGAGCACTGAATATAGACTAGTGAACTTCGTGTCGAAAAAAACTGCACGTGGTGTTTTTTCAGTACTGTTTTCTCTCTAATTTATTAACCGTTTATCGGAATGAGGCATGTAATACACCATTGAAAAGCTATGGATTAGGCGCAACTTCGACATGTTGAACACTTTTCGAGATTCCACACGGTTTAAGAGCAGTTTTGAAAATGGTGCGTGGATGACGAGTGGCAACGAGCGTTTTTTCGTGTTTTTTTCTAAAACGCTTGTCGGAATGAAGCAAATGATATGTCGTTGGATAGATATCATCGAGGCGCATCTTTTCCATATATAAATCTTTCTCTAATTCGTTACGGCTTAAGAGCAGTTTTAAATTTACTAAATCATGGAATTCTATTTTTCAATTTTTTTCAAACTTTCGGTATTGTATTCGCTCTAGTTTTTGAACCGTTTGTCGAAACAAGGCGTATGATACATCGTTGGAAAGCTATGGACAAGTCGCAACTTTCATATGTAGGAATGGTTTCGAGATTCCTTACGGTTTTAAGTTAATTTTGAAAATCATGCGGCGGCGGACGAGTGGCAGCGGCCGTTTTTTTTTTAAATTTGTACAAGCCGGTTACCGAAATGATTCAAATGATATGCCGTTGGAAAGATATCGACGAGACGCAACTTTTTCATGTAGAACATACTCTCTAATTCCTTACGGTTTAAGAGCAGTTTTAAAATTAGCAAAAAGCGGACACTCTATTTTTTCGTGACACCAAAATCGTCGTCGGACAGAAGAACGCACTGCTTCAAACTGAAAACCGCACTGCAACAGACAGTCAAGTGAACTTCATGATTTCTTTTTGTCGAACATAAACTTTCTCGCACAAGTTTTTGTTGTCTTTTTTTTTAACTTTTTTCCGAACGAGAATGGACCACAACACTTCCGAAAGTGAACTGTAACACTACCAAAAGTGAACCTCATGAGTACTTGTTGTCTTTTTTATACTTATTATTTTTTTACGCACGTTGACCATGCGAGTGGACCTCTCATCGGACAGAAGAACACACTGCTTCAAACGGAAACCGCACTGCAGCAGGCAGTCAAGTGAACTTCTTGATTTATATTTTGTTGGACGTAAATTTTCTCGAACGAGTTTCTGTTTTCTTTTTCTCAACACTTTCTATGAATGAGAGTTGACTGCAGAGACGAGTGCAAATGAACCTCAACATACATCAAAGTGAATCGCATTACTATTTTTTGTTTCCTTAATTTTTTTCACCCTTCCACGCTTTGCGCAAGTGAACATCATCACTCTCAAAAGTGAACCACATCCGAGGACCAAACGCACTTCATGTGTTGATGCAATTAACTGATTTTTGAAACACGCGAAACAAATTGCACTTCATACATAGAGGTAATGAGCTGCTCCATAGATTCAAGTGAACTACTTTTCCCAATTGTCCCACAAACAAAACAAATTACATTCGAGAAAGAAGTGAACCTCCCATGGGGATTGCTTTCTCTTTTTCTACAAGGTGAACCACTAAGGGGCTGCACTTATTTTAGAACTTCGAACAGGGTCCAGCGAGCTGCACAATTATGTACAGTCAGCTGCACATCTCGTTTGTTCCCGAGCTGCAACTTTAGACAAAGTGAGCTGCACATCTAGCCACATATCATTCGTCCCCGAGCTGCAAAATTATATACAATGAGCTGCACATCTAAAACAAAGTATGTGAGCATCACATCTAGCCACGCGTCGCAGCCTGCACACACACTCACGCCGTACTGCATGGCTGGGATCTGCTACAATTGAACGGTAGGCGAGCAATAGTCGATCTGCACAGCACATGGAGTCGTAGTGCACTGCACGTGGAGTCACGGTGCACTGCACCGCCACACCCGTGCTGCTCCGGCGATGAAGGGGGAAAGGAGGAAAAGGGGAACAGAGGATGGCTGGCTAGGGAGTAGCCCTGGCACCTTGCTCGGCGAGGAGAAATAGGGGCACGGGAGCTGGATCCATTGTGTGGCGGCGGATCTGGCCTTTAGGCAGAGGAACAAGGCGGAGGTTGAGGTTAGGGGCGCCGATGGGGAGGTAGATGGAGGGTGCAGGAGGTGTCTTCAACGAGGGAGCTCACCACGCCATCACACTCGCAGCCGAACCTTTCATTGCTCGGAGGTCGTGCTCAATGGAGATGGCGCCTGTGTTGATTCACCGCAACGGCAACCTTCACGAAGCCGCAGCAATGCTCAAGTCCCTCGTGGTAGCTCATGCACCACGCACGCGGTCACCGGCGATCCAATCACTCCGCACCGGCAAGCTAATCGGCGGCGATGCCTCCATCTCCCAGCCACTTGTGACAGCCCAAAATGAGGGCGGCTCGCGCAGCCTCCATCTCGCGACCACCGCGCCACTTCGAGGTGCGTCGCTTGTTGGGGTGGGTCAGGAGGCGGTGCGCCGGTGTGCGTGGAGGTGGGGGCGCACAGGAGGCGGTCGAGAGGCTGGCTAGGGGGATGGGGTGGAGCTTTTTGGCGGCGGAATTGGGAGGCACCGTGCCGTGGTTGGTATGGGAGGTGGGCTTGACTCCGGTTGGTGGGCGGGCAGATGCGTAGGAGGTTGATGGATTGGGGGCTTGTGGGCGGTGCGGGAGGTGGAAGAAGGTGAATTGGATCGGGGGTAGTGGGCGTAGTACTACGGGGGGTGGGTGAGGAGGCACCCGACGGAGAGAAGAAGGTGGTTCGGCGGGGCGGGTGTGAGGGAGAGGAAGACGCTGAGTATGGTCGGGCCAGATCCAGCTGGGCATGGTCGGGGCGGCGGGTGGCACGGCGCGGTGGAGAAGGAGATGCAGAGCGCCGCCGGGTTGGGCCGACGTGGTGACTGGCCATATCCCGGCGGTGGTGGGTGGATCTGGTCGTAGCAGCACTGCAGGAGGTCGTTGGGGAGGAGGCTGGGCAGTGGGAGGTTGGGTTGGCCGGGGTGGCGTGAGGCCGGAGTTGGGGAGGCGGGGGTGGCGGCTCAGATAGCCGGCGGTATGTGGTGGGGGGCGGCCGACGGGAGGAGGAAGTGGGAGTGAGGCGGGTTGGGTTGTGGGGCGGCCGGTGGGAGGAGGAAGTGGAAGTGGGAGTGAGGAAGATGGGTTGGTGGGCTGCAGGGGTGGGGTGGTATTTTTCGAGGTGTTATGAGAATAAGCCGAGGTGCGTGCGGTTCGCGTCGGGTTTAGGTGGGGGTGTGCAGAATAAGATTAGGTGTGCAGAATAAGGTCTTAAGGGGTGTTATCATAATAGACCCACCAGGGCTCGCCTATGGCCTGTAGATCTTGATTCCGAATTCCGATTTAGCGGCAAGGTGAGGAGCGGCAGTGGCGGTGTGCCGTCTTCCTGTGAACAGAGGATGAAGGGATTGGGTGGCGGCAGGTAATTGAGATATGCGCCGCTGTCGTCCAGAAAAGAAAAATCTAGTTAGGCTTCATTGGGCCGCATGGGCCAAAACAATTTGACCAGGCATCTGTCAGGAAGGATCGATCATGGGTGCTTGATGAAAAAGAGCCAATATCTGAGAACTTTACTAGTACCACCTCGTGTATATGTTTTAAATGCAAAGTGAAAGCGTAAACTTACGGGAAGAAGCGTATTATGACGGTGAACCCATGGAGTCAATCCGTGCTTTATTA